>NC_092358.1:20200283-20445331 GCF_030848805.1 Temnothorax longispinosus
GTTATCGTTACCTAGCCAAAAAAATAACTAGTTACCGTTACTAGTTACTGATTCTCGAAAGTAACTCGTTACAGTTACAGTTACTTAAAAAGTAACTATTAGTTACTTTTTCAGTTACTTTTTTAAAATGTTTAAACAAGATTAAGATTACAGAATAAAAAGTTTAATTTTAACATGATAATTTTAAACTTAAAATTCTTAAATAAAATGTATTATGTATAAAACTACACTACTATTTAAATCTAGGATTATCTCAATAACGTATTAAACTACAAGGATTATATAGGGTTATTTGGATTATAAAATAATAAAATATAAACTCGTTAAATTTTATTTATATTTTTTATTTATTTTTAGTAAAAGTTGATACTCCATTATGTTATCATGTAGGCGACCTCTTGAAGGTTGACAGACAGAATTATCGATACTAAACATCCTTTCAACTGATGCACTGCTTGGTAAAGCCGTATTAAATTTAATGAATAGTTTTTTTAATTTCGGGAAATCGTTTAATAGTTCAATATCAGTCCTTTTTGACTTCAGAAATCGTTGCAGTTCTTCTTCTCCGGACTCCGAAGTTGATGTCGATTGCCGATGAAAAGTAAAAAAATCGTCGTAATCATCATTTTTATCAGAGTTTAGAGAATTATCATTTGAGCGTATGTCCAGCAAATCTTCTAAATAGCTTTCAGCCAGTTTTTTCTTTTCTCCAATTAACCAGTTTAATTTAAATTTAGGATGTAGACAACTTGCAATAATTAACTCCTTCTTTTCAAATGTTGTACAAAATCTAAAATTTAAAATTATATATTATATATTAAAATGTTTATATTTGTACAATGTTTTTTTTTACAATAATGCGAATACTTCAAATAGAATGAAAATTGTAACGCGCTATTTTAAATAAGTACAGTAATATATATAGATACCTATACTTCAACCAAATCGCTTTAAACTTTAAACTATACAGTTTATGTTGAAAAATTTTCAGTCAATTGACCTTTTCACATTTGTAGTCCTATAATATAAGTGTAACTTCTAACTTCTATATTATATATTAGTGGCTGACATGTAACAAATTGTTACTACAATAGATATTTGTTTATGTAGAAGCCAAGAGTTAGTCATTGCAGGACCAAAAATAAAAATGTATTAATCACCCGAATACCGAATATATACCTTCAAATATAAAAAACTTACATAGCTATTTCTAACGTGATGTCTAGTATAATTTAGAAAAAAATTTTGTAAAATCATACATTGTTATATCTATTTTAAATAGCGCTCAGTTCTATTCTGTTGAAATATACGTATTATTATAAAAAATTTATGTAGGTATATTTCTGTAGTTTATAACTTATAAACCAATTAATAAATTACCTTCGATTTAAACCTTCCTCAATGGCTGTGATTAATGGATTACAATATGTCAGTTTAATCGTGTCCGTAATATTGTCTAGTTTTTCTTGTAAACTATACAAGACAGGCAACAAATATCCCATATACATTCCCGTGTCGCTTTGTAAAATGTCGAGTGCCTTTGCCAAAGGTTCCATTACCTAGTCCAAGAAAATAAAAAAAATACACTTTTTATCGTTTGTAGTTTATAGTTTATACACATATATCATGTATTTTGTTTAATTATTTATTTTGTTAAATCATGTGTGCACATGTAATTTACCTGACAATATTCATCTAAAAATTTTATGTCATCATTTGTCAGTCTCGATAAGCTACAATAATCCAAACATTGATTTACTTTCTCTGAACCGTCTTTCAAAAGAGTCATCAATTGACATACACAATCAAAAGTTGAATTCCATCTATTATTTATAATAATAAAAATTAATACGTTTTATTTTTATATTATATTATTATATATATTCTGTGTGTATATGTGTGTAATGTGTGAATGTGTCCGTGTAAATAGTTAAAACAATATATATTTTAAGAAATATTAAAATATTTATTAACATTAACATAAAATAAAAACAAAAAAAGTGTAATAAAAATTCTTTTTACCTAGTAACAACGGGGGTTTTCAAATAAATGCCACAAATATCTTTAATTTTGTCAGCTACTTGAGTGGATTGATTCTGCTTGCTCCACAATTTCGTTAATTTGGCAAATGTTGGTCTTTGCTTCTTTTTATATAAAGCACTTTCCAAAGCTTTTTCGGAGTCTTTGACTGCAACAAGGCTAAGCGTGTGGCTAACACACCTATGGTGTGGTGGAAGAGTAATGAAATCTTCTGTGTCTAAATCTTGTATTTCATCAGTGATCAATAAGTCACTCAAATTATAGAATTCCATGTCAACAGTCTCGTCGTCATCATTTTCAATATTTTCGTCTCTTGCAAAATCTCTAAAAAAAAATTTAAAATTTCATTTATAAATTAAAAAATTGAAATAAAAAAAATATTGTATAAAATATCATATAAAATAATATTAATTTACCGAAATGCTTTAACAAAGTTTGAGCCATTATCTGTTGTTACACAGCATACTTTATTCTGTATATGATATTCCAAAAACACGGAATTAATTTCTTTTGCCAAAACATCAAATGTATGCCGTCCTTTCATTCTACGGCAAGCCAGTCCAGCTGATTCCCTTTTTAAAGTTTCTGGATTAATCCAATGAACTGTTATTCCTAAATAACTTCTATAAAAAATTTAGAGATTTAATTTAATTATAATAAAATAATAACGTATTAAAGAATTAAAAATATACCTTCATAAAAAATAAAATACCAATAGAAAATATTAATGTAGAAATTAAATAAAGTATCAAGATAATATCTACTATTTACTATTTACCTCTTTGCTTTACTCCATAAGTCTGCTGTAGTTGAGATATATTCTATTTTGGCCAATTCATTTTCAAGAGCAGTTTTCATGTCAGAATATAATTGACAAAGTTTTTCTCTTAACGTCTTTCTGCACATTATTCGAAAAGATGAAGGCAATCCAATTTTAACCAAATCAATAAAAGCAGGACTCTCTACGACTGCGAGGGGCTGAATATTTTCAATAACAAATCGCAATATAGCACCATCTAATTTTTTTTGAGTAATTCCAGTTATTCCAGAACCCCATTTTTGTAATACACATTGTTTTTTTGTAACACTATTATTGGAGATATCTTCATTTTCTTTTTGACGTTTGTTATTTGTAAGTTTATTAGATTTGGCTTCGTCTATTTTTTCCAAGTAACGTGGATGTTTTATCTATTAAATATTAAATTAACATGTAGAAATCAGAATAAAATAATGTGATGTTTATCTGTTTATGTGATGTTGTATGTAATAGGTAGATCAGGTAGATGATAATGTTACAAATTATTATTTTTTAACAAGCCCAATAAACCAAGAAATTTTTTTATCACAGGTAGAATTAAAAAAAGGCAAAAAAGCATATTTAGAAGCATATTTAGAAGGAAATAGTTATTATAGAAAAATTTATAACAAAATAGATAAATAGATATTAAACCTTGCAAAAAGTTTGTTATAATATTTGTATATATATTAAAAAAAGAAATTTTGACAGAAAATACAGAAATAACTATATTATTAATTCATAATTCATTAATTAAGGATCGTTAATCTAGTCATGCTTTTGCATGTCATGCTTTTTATACCTACTATTCTATGTTGCACATTTGATTCAACGTAGAACATAGGGTAGAATTGTTTAAATTTCTTGGAAATCTAAAAAAATAAAAAAATAAATTTTGATTAATTAATAAACTATTAATATACAAATCGTAAAATCGTATATAGTCTGTGTCTGTGCAGTATCGTTTTCAATGGCCTAGTTTACATTTACACCGATCACTTGATAGTCTTGATACGCGTATTAAATAGTAAATAACTAGTAAATAAGTTTGATTATTGATTGATCGGTTCAAATATATTATTTGATACGCGTATTAAGAGATCGGTGTAAACTAGGCCAATAAAAAGAGAAAAGCTTTGTTTTCGGATTATGACTTTATGACTACACAGAATTAATAATTAATATCGAAAATACATTATATAAATAAATAACACTTACTTTTGCGTGTTTCCTCAAGTTCGATGTAGTGGTTTTATTTGCCTGATAAACTTTTCTGTCTAAGCATAATTTGCACGTAAATGCAAAATTTTTTTCAGTGCTCAGCTTCGGTTCGAATGTAAAAATTTCTGAATATGCCGGCCATGGTGTATCACAATCTGTTTCACTCGCGGATTGAGACGTACTCGCTTGAGCTTGTTCTGCTTCTTCAGTGTCAGTCATTGTTCTCAGATTTTTAAGCGTTGATTGTCCTAACTCGGAGTGATTCCTAATTCAAAGAAATAACAAATTAACAAAATGTCTCGCAGCGGTCATAATACTCATATAACTCGTAATCTAGATTTTAGATTTAATTCTTCCTACCGATGAAGGAGAAATGCTTCTCTCACTACGCGCAACACGAAACCGGAAACAGATACAAAAGAGCTGCGCCGGGTATTAATATTCAACTGAAATCGGAAAGATAAAATTGGATTGAAATGATTGGATTAGGAATAGAAATCCAGGAAATCCTTGACTGTTTTTCATTTAGTGACAACAGACTGCTCGATAACATTGTTCGCCAATGAAACAGTTTCATTTTTCAAGTTCAAGTATACCTAGGCAAATGATTGAAATGATCCTCTCCTCTCGCTCGTCAAGCATAAGTCCATACAACGATCCTCGGGGAACGCCGGGTGGCGAGCGATCGGGTCCGGTGAGCTCGATTATCGCACGTCGTAGAAAGCGTTTCGTGCCACGAGGCCGCGAAGCGACTCGAAGAAGCCGCCTCAATCCTTAATCCGAAAACTTACAAGCGCCCGTCTTCCCGCTCTTAGAATAAGAATAGCAGTAATAGTAATTGCAGTAATTGTAATTGTACAAGAGGTCGTTAATCCGCGCGAGTTTGATCTCGATTGACGATTACCGTCACTCACAAAAAGTCTAGCACGCACGCACGTCGGATACGTCGGATATCATAACCAAATAACCTCAAATAACCACTTTCCTTGAATCACGCTATTTAGCGAAACTTTTTACGGGATAGTGAGTCCCGATTCCCGATAAGAAAAGACGGCACGATGTAACACGTAACACAAATGACGTAAGTCACGTAACACACCTTCACAAACACTTTTAGGACATGAAAAATCTATCATGTATGTACACGTGAAGAAGAAACCGAAAACTGTCAAGTGTCAGCCATGGGTTATAACACATATAATAAAAACAAAAACAAGCGCAGTAGCGAGCGCGCACCGCGCGCGGCATCAAAGCCGGTATTCATAAAGTTATTAAAGTTCGTTTTCATGCCAAATACGGCTCTGTGATTGGTTTATGATTCTAGGAGATGGCGTTTTTCCCTCCAAAGCTAAATATAAAAAGTAACATTAGTTACAGTTACCGAAAAAATGTAACTAAGTTACCGTTACAGTTACCAAAAGAAAAATGTAACGCAGTTACCAGTAAGTTACCAAAAAAAGTAACTTGTAACGGTAACTAGTTACAAGTAACTAGTTACTTCCCAACCCTGCGAAAATGTCTACTCTTTCATCGAGCTTTACTCTTGCGAATCTACCGGTAAGTAATTTTGATGGAAAATTCGATGCTTTATACGAATCCGATAATAACTTTTGCATATTTTCAAAATTTTTATATTTTTGGAGTAACAAAAGTAAAAAACGACGTTCGGGGCTAAGTCGACAGGGGCTAAGTCGACACGCTGTTTTATTAGTTCCCAATAATAAACGATGCTTGTAATGCAGCATATGGCCCATGATAAATGTGTGCGCACATGTAATCGCGAATTTACTTGCATAAATTGTTTTTCAGACATGAGTTTAGATGAAAATAATTGAATGTTTAACAATTTTTGTTCTCATTATTTCCAATGATTGTTTTACTTAATTCCAAATTTTTGTACTTTCTAAATACACGATAAACAAATGTATATTTAGTTTCAGACAATAAAAAATAAGTTCCAAATCAAATTGTGTCGATCAGGCAAAGTGTCGAGTTTACCCCGGCATTTTTCAAAACAAAGCGACGTACAGCAAAACTTCCTGAATCAATTTTGTACCTGAAGAAACACTCTTTAAATATATACCATTGAATTTGCCTAAAAATTTTAATTAAATATTAAAAATTGCCTTTGAAAAAATAGTGTCGACTTAGCCCCGGTCTCCCCTAATTGTATATCTATGTATATAAATATCTGGAAAGCAAATTCTTTATAATGTACAATGTTACAATTCCGTATACTTTCTACTTTTTGATGTAAAATAGATTATAAATTATAAATTATGTTAAATAAATTGTAATTATATATTGTTTTCTATATTGCAAATTCTATAACAAGAAAAAATAATAAATAATAAAAAAGCACTTATTCAAAAAAAAGAGAACCGCCGATTAAAGTTGGCGGGGGTAGTTGAGGGCCTTTACAAGTTGATCTGTTTTTACTGGATAAAATTTTAATTAAATTTAATTAAAATTTAAATTTTAATTAAATTTCAAAATAAAGTAGCAATATTTATTGGGTATGTAAAATTACCGCCGTAATGTATATTCTATTTCAGAAAAGTATATGTTTGTTCCGCCAAAGGTGATTAACAAGAAATTTGGCAATGTCGTGACAATTATTCGACCATTGGTTTTGGTCGGATTAATCGTCACGTTTCGACCATGGGTTTTGGTCTTTTCTAAATTGAACTAATTTGGTTAATGTTAACAAATTTGGTTAACATTAACCAAATATTTTGTCATAATCACTAAACCTTTTAGTTGAAGCTATTTCACCAAGCCTTGGTTATTATAACCAAAACCTTTTTTTAGTGTATCAACAGCATTAGAGCTTATTGGAAATTATCTTGTTAATTCAACCGTCATATGCTTTTCTTTCAATACAATAAGTATTTTTTTTTAATAAAATAGGTATTGTTTTATTAATACTCTTTGTTATTAAATTAACAAAATTATTTCTAATTAACTCTAATGCTGTTAATACAACATCATTTTTTTCTCTGTACACTAATATAAAAATATTATTTACGCTAATCTGATTTGTTAATTTTACATGGCATGCTAAAAATTGTGCCTAAACTAAAAAATAGTAACTAAAAATTAAATTGCAAACAAAATATAAATTTCCGATATTTCGAAACTTGAATGTTCGATGTTCTATGGATTACTCAATGTTTACATGATTACGTTCAACAATTTACATTGTATACATGTAGATGTAGATTATTTATATTTTACGCGTAAACGCCCAACCCTCTGCTATTAAAGACCGACAATATCTTATTGAATTTCACGTGATTGTTAAAATTTAGATAGCTTATAATATAATCTTATAATTTATTATTATCCTGTTGTTTCGAAAACTTACACATATATATATATATATATATATATATATATTTTTTTTTTTTTTTTTTTTTTAAAGCCCGATAATATTCAATTTTAATTTAAAACTACAATTTTAATATTATCATCCGAGTTTGATTATCCATCAAGTGGTAACTGTAAAAAAAAAATAGTTTTGTGGTAATATATGATATTACTGTATAAATATACATTCTTATTTATAAAAGCATATGTACAATAACAAATCACGAATTTAAAACTGCATTAAAAACTAATTATTTAGTTAGTTGTTACTCGAAAAATTTATATCTATAGTCGGCAATATCGATACTTTTCGCCTAGATAAAACAGCAATAAGTCACAATGAAGTCAAAATAATGTCACAATGACGGCAAAATGACGATTTTTAGATTATTTTACTATTATTTTGACTTCATTATGTAACATTTTATTTTAATTAAATTTAACATTATATAAGTATGTTAATTTAACATAACCTTTGTTTCCAGATAAACGGCCCTGTGACACAATTTTATGTTAATTTTTCACATATTATTTGTATGATTTATTTACATATAAATTACCTTTTGTTAAATTAACATAAAAATTGGAGTGGATAAATTAGGACCTGTAAAATATGTTAAATTTAGTACAAAATTTTTCGTTGTGTATAATTAGACTGTTTACTGTGATGATTATTTCACACGTGATTAAAGCTACTATTACCTCTAGGTTAGAATAGATTTTATTTATTTTTGAATTTAAAATTAATAATACTACCACTTGATTTTTTTTTGAGGTAACAACCACGCGTGTACTTGGCCGCTTTTTTTATTATTTTACACGTGATAGAAAGAATAAAACCGATATATGTTATATGTATAAAACTGTTTAAATTTTAACAGTCTTGCATAAGAACCGTAAGATTATTGATTTTCAAATATAGTTTGTCGATACTAAATCCTAGGCTTTTATTAAATTTCAACATTATCCACCGTTAATAACAAAATCTCGTAACATTTCATATCTAATGTCGAAAAAGTTGATATATTCTCCCGGTAAATTTACAACAATATATTTGATGTGAGGGTCATTCATACGTAGAATAATTTTTTAGAATATACTGATAAAGAATTAATTATATACATATATAATTATTTATGAATATTTGAATCTCTTTTATTTAGAAATCCTGCGTATGTTAATTTGAATTATAATTTGAGAGTTTACTGATAAAGTTACTTGATTAATATTTATACCAAAATGACCGAGAAATGACATTCGTAAAAATATAAATATATATGGGATGAATATATAATCAGAGATTGCCTCATAGGAATTCTAAAACCTAATGGCGGTTCTGACCGTTTCTAAAAATAATATGGTAACACGTATAGCACTTTCGCGCAATTTTCGTCCAAGTGGAAGCTTTTACCGCTTCGTTGGCAAAGTTTTCTATCGATTTTTAGAAAGGTTAAGTGTTTAACCTCGATAGAGCCTGCGTCGCGACGTTTGACGCTGCGAAAAGGGCGACGACCAGAATATCACAAGCTTTACGATTCAAAATTCATCGTAAAATGCATTTCCGTCGTGGAACTTCAGCAATGACAGTGCGCGATACATCAAGCAGTAATATTTCTGATTTTTAATTAATGTGCGTTATCGGCGTATTAATCTTTGACAGTTTTCCAAATTAATAGATGACGCAACAGAATTAACAATCATCATCGATATTGGAGGAATAAACTTCGCGACAATTTTGGCTGAAAATGATAAAAGAAATGAGAAAATGTAAAATATGAAAATGTAAAAATGGAAATCAGTCGAAAAGAAATGATGAAAGCCGAGTCATAATTACGCCTCGACATGCGGTCTCTTGTATCAAGAATTTGCATGTGATAGCCACGTGTATCACGTGGTGTCACGTCGTTTCTCTTGTTTCTGCACATACACGTCGCGTGCATCATAATTTTATATACGGCACATAGATTGTATGTACGACAAATTACAATGCAATAATGAAATATTCCATCCTACCGCACGTGGCCCCGTACGGCCACGTGGACCGCACTCTGAATGCAAAGACGAAATGGAGCCAAAACGCAATTACGATTCCCTCCCGCATTGTTCCGAATGATTGTTTCATTAACGCGGCAATTTCGCGGAAAGGAAACCACCAACGACGTTTTGGCACACCCTATCCTAATTCCATTCGCGTTTAGCGAATTAAACAAACACACGGTGGACCAACAACAACTAAGTAGTAAACAACAAATAGCTAAATGAATAAAGGTGAATAAAGGAACAGCATCGTTATGGTTCAGTCGTCACGTTTAGCTCTAAATTTGCAGATTTGTGTACGGATCGCGAAATGCCAAGGAGGAATTCGTCGTAAAGATGAATTTTTCTTGGCCACGTATCGCGCGAGCAATCGTTATTGTTGATTTCAATCCTAACGAAAGATTCGGTTCTTGTAAACAGGAAAAGGAAAACTGTTCTTGGAATCGATCTCATCCGACGATCGTATAACGTTCATTTATCACGCGTGTGTCATCAGCCGTGCTCGTCGACCGTCGCTCGCGTAACGAAAAGAGATCCTCTTTGCGAGCCAGCCGCCCGACGATCTTTGCCCGATGCGTGAAATGTCGCTCGTCCGCGAATGCGTGCGCGATCCGTGAAAGGCCAATCGCGATTGTAAAACGAGAGTCTCGTTTTACCTCGACAATGCGTTTACGAATCGCTGTCCGTCACGCGTTGCTTTCATTAATTAGGTAAGCATGTCTATCCGCCGCTATCGCCGATCCTCGCCCGAAATACGCATATACAACGGTTTATCGATTTTAACACGTGCGACAAACGCGTTCCGATCCTTTAATTTGATTTGCGAGTCAGGCCACATTAAGCATTTCAATCAATATCGTAATATTGAAGGCGTACCATGCATAAAGGTGCCTTTTCACGTTAACGCTCGACGCTCATTTTTAGCAAGTAAAAATCTTCAGAAATAATATCTTTTATTTATATATGATGTATCCATAAAATATTATTACTTGAAGATATTACTTGAAAATAATTAATATTTTACATATTTTGAAGTCTATGTTTGATTGTACTGGGACGATTAACGACGATTCAGCGACGACGCTGAATATTAAACAAATTCAACTTCATTTCTTTGACGCTAGCGTCAAAGCGAAACCACCACGTTCACCTTGTTGACGCTCATTTTCAGCGTCTCATGAATTGGCACCTTAATAGCGCCTGCATTGCAAACCTGCAGCTTTCATTCTTCGTTTCTTTTTTTTTGGAACTACAGACTTGCTAGATGATTTACTGTTTGACAGATATTGAATATTAATGTCCATTTCTATCGATGCCGATTAACTTTAATCTCAGTTTAACTTACTTTTTATCTTTCTAGTTCTGAGAATTAGACATAAATGTTTTAAGCCTTTAATATTTGTTAAATTATGTTTACAAATTAAATTAATAATTTTATTAATATTTTTGTTAAATCAAGTAAAAAAATGTGAAATTATATAAGGCAAAGCTTTACCCACTCTTTATGTTTCATTTTCTCCGAACTTTCAAATAATTTTTTTAGTTCTTTTCTCATATGACTGACTATATTTTGATCGGTGCTGTGTTATAAATAACTTTTTTCTAGATTTTAATTATTGTTTGAAAAAGAAATCAGTTCTTTATTCTCTTAAGTTATTTGAATAAAAATTCGTCAAAAAAACTTAAGCATTTGTTCTTCTCTATGAAGAGATTAACAAACTATTGGCTCCCATCATTATCATATATGACGCAAAGTTTCGTTTTGTATAAGAAAACTCTTTAACCTCACTTGTCAATGAATAGTAATGAGATTGCCTTTTGTGATGTTTATATGGTGCAACTTGCTGACTACGTTGTTTTAAATAGTGAGTCATTCTGAGTAACAATTCAATAATTAAAAGTATTTTGTTAATTTATATTAAAATATTCTTTAATTTGCTACATTTGAAAATATATCAATATCATCGATCAATTTTTTTATCATACAACGCTAGAATGATAGTAAATAGTTTCATAAAGAAAAATACTTTTGATTGATTTTTCTATATATACAACGTTCAATTAATTCCAAACATCATGAATAAAGATTAATTTGATTTCATTTGGTTTCATATCAGAGTACTTGATACATTAGTATCAAAGTACTCCGTTATTATATTTTTGAATTGCGATTAAATACATTTTGATAGATAGCAATATTTTTTTAGAAGAAGCCCGATGATACACTTTTAACGTTTTATCAAAGTTTCAATTTTTAATTGCGTATAATCCAACCATTGAATTCGTGGTGTTAAATTAGAATCATCATCGTTATTTTTATCATTTGCCATCAAATGTGTCTTCGGAATTAATTGCGACAATTCTGGGACACCCAACAGGGATTACGCGTTTTACGAAGAAACGACTCGTTTGTCCGTAAGAACGGGGACAGCTGACGGTCAATAAATATACCGATGAGTCTACCGAGAGATTATTTGGCAGCGGAACACAAGCGAACCCTCGACTCTGAATCACGCGCGGGCCCCGAAAATTCGAACGACCCGTACCGAAAACTGAGCGAAGCTGAGGGAAATTCGGCCGCGCGCCAAAAACTCTCTTCTGCGAAGAGAGCGGTGACAAACAGCGGCGTCGTCGTCGCGAACCTTGCACCCGAAAGGACCGCGTCGGGTGCAACGACCCGATGCAACGATTAATATACAGCGCGACAGTAGCAATAAAGTAACGAAAAACCGTTATCGATTCGCGTCCCGTCCTGATACGAACGACACCGTCAAATTCTATTTCAGTTTCCGAAACGAATCAGCGAGCGGGATACCTAATCCGATTTCGCAACTTCGTTTCGTACAATGAATTTTCCCGATAACATGTGCGACATGGACGATCGAAAGGCGTGCCAAAATTAGAGATTTCGAATTTCGATCGTGTCCGTCTATTGTCCAACGGAAACGTTGATCGCGTATTGCAGTTGGTGTGCCCAGAATAGCCGCCAGAGCGACGGAAAAACTGTAACTTAATAGCTTGATAAACCGGTTCTAATCGTGACAGAGGATCGATTATCTTATCGTCTCCCCATTGCGCTAATTGAATGCCGGATCGGAAGGTAGTATATCTATATGTATTGGTTTTATCCCCTGTTTGAACAGGAGAGACTAATTAATTGTCAATTGAAATTTTCACGAGCAGACAGGTGCTTTATATAAAATATAAAAGGTGCGGCTGAGTGCTCAAATAATCTATTAATAGATTGTCAAATTAATTTTTTAACAGGCGAGACACAATCTGATTTCAATATAAATGGTTTATAAAATAACAAAAAGGATTATCTTTAAATATTTCCCTTTTGCTTTATCTCAATAAATAAAATTAGCGTGCTACGAGATAACATTTGCCTTTATGACATATAAGAAGTTTTTTAACGCGCGTATCGAGTAAAAATACGGATACCTATATACCTACCTATCGCTATACGTATACGGTTCCTATCCGTAACGATGATTGAATGCTCAAATAATAGATTATTCAATTAAACGCTCAAACAAACGGAGCAAAATCTAATTTCAAATAGTTTATAAAATAAAAGAAAAAATTATTTTTATACCTATAATTCTTTTTTGTTTTATTTCAATAAGTAAAACCAACGCGTATTTAGAAAAGAAATTTTTCACTTTTAAAATTTAAAAAGTTAACGCGAATCGCGTACAAATGCGGAAGTAACTCTAATATGCAGAAAAAACGTGTGTCACACGCACGTACATACGCACTGTTTCTATAAATAGCCGTTAACTAAATGCAGTACTTGAGAAACCTATTACGTGAGATAATACGTAAATTAATCCTACGTAATAGGATGGAACGGAAATCGTTTTCTAAGAAAAGAAAAGCGTTTTATTTTACTGATTTATTTTTATCAAAGTTTAAGATATCCTATTGTGATTCACATGAAGCGAGAAACATTTAATCTTACATAGTTTGGTGTTATGTATTGTATATTATCAGGCTTAATGAGGTGAGGGAGAGATTATCATATTATCACGATTCAATGATCTGAAAAGAGTTCGGTAGGTAGATACTTCCGTTACATATTTCTTTATCTTCCTTGATGTCATTATTTGTCGATCGATTTTATTCAACATTCCTGTGATAATATATGTATAAAAGTACACGCATACACGCGCGCATGTGATATCACTTTGAGGAAGGAAATAGAAACTTCCGTTTTGAGCTGAAGATTTGAAATGTATCCATATAGTTAAATAATTCTATACATAGGAAATTTGATGAAATAGAAAATTGAAAACATTTCTGCAAGTGTGTTTATTTTAACGTCCAGTCACAAACTTTTCGATAATCACGAACGAATAATTTCTAATATATGCATATAACTTGACATCTAAACGAATTGCGTCCATGCATTCACGTGCATTGTCTCTTTAAGACTTTAGGAGAGCGGTATATTGATAAATTGATGAATGCTTCGCGGGATCTTTTCAATATAATATAATTGTTCTCGTCTACGTCGTCATTTAATATCTCGTCAACTACCTTTTGACATTTTTGTAATGTTGCTGTATAAAATCTGAATACAAGTGATACATGAAATATCATCTTTAAATAAAAAAAATTATGTTATAAAGTAAATTTTTTTTTAATGAGTTTATATTTGCTCATAGTCTTCATGGAGAAACAAAAGAGGGGAAGGAGGAGGGAGAGCAGAATGAAAAACTATTTTTAGGAGCCCGGACTCGCTCTTAACGGCCCTGCATATTATATCGGTTAAGTTTGTCTTGCTCGCTTTTGCGCTAAAAGCGCTCACAAGCATTGCTATCATCGGTTGACGTAACGCTTCGAAGCGCTTTCGTATAAAGCAATGACGTCATAGTTTCCTAGCTTATAAATACGTCATTATTTTCCATTACATTCATTCACTTTCTCAAAAGAAGTAGTGCAGCGTAAGGGCTTTTAATTAATTGTAAGACGAACGTGACACCACTAGTTAAGGTGTTTTGAACGAAAAAGAAAAAAGAGAGAAATTCAAAAACAGAAAATATTTTATTTAATATAAACATGTCATAAATGAATGATTCACTTAATAATAAAAATTGTAATTAAAGAGTAATAAAGAAAATTGGACGTTGAGAGTCAAGTGCGGCTGTCATGCGTGAGTTGGCGTTATGTAACATTGAATTAATAATTTAATACATATTATAAATTGTACGTTTCAGCTCTATTTTAAGCCATCTTCAGCGAACCGGTAATAAATAAATTAAATAATCTCAAGCTCTCTGATAATCATAAGGAGAGTAAAAATTAAATGTACAAAATTAGTGTAATTTTAAAGAGAAAATACCAGAAAAATTCTGCCAATACTGATAGTCTGCAAAATATTCGGACTAGAAATGAAAATTGGGACTAACTGGCAAAGAAAAGTGAAATCTTTTCACTAAACCAAGTCCAAATAATCTGAGATTGACAAAAACGAAATTCAATGGATAATCATTGTCTAGCAGAATATCTACCATTAGCTCAATGTTTTTTTATGAAATTTCAAGTGTGACAGTAAAAATGTTTTATCTACTATGCGCATTATTGTGCCTCTTTTTGAGAAAGTGGATCCTGAGATATAAAATTTAAATATTTTTCCGAAAATGTGAGTTTGAGATACGAAATTTTGTGATACGAGTGAGTTTGTGATCCAAATTCTAAATTGTTGCTTTTAATAATCGTAACGTCTAGAAAGTTTAGCTTCACCTATTTTAATAGTAAATTAAATCCGAGGATGGAAGCAATTGACCAAAGATATTAAGTATATTATTGATTAAGCTAGAGGGACCTGCCTTAACAATATCAACATATTTTAAAGTAAAACGGTAAAAAAACTTTAATAATCTCCAACACCTTTCTCTCTTCAAATCTTGTAAAGCAATGTCAGTAATGATAGAAGACAATGAAAAGCCCGTGGGAGTCTTAAATTTTTGTTTATATATGTATATTATACCATTGTCAAAGGTAAAATGTGTAGATGTAAAATTAAATATTAATTGTAAAATTTTTAAAAGTCCTTTCTCAGGGATATCACAAAGTTTAAAAATATAACCATTTATTGAAAACATTTTTAAGTACCATCAATGGGGATATTATTAAGAAGAGAAATATCATCAAGGACAAAATTGCTTTCTACATGTGTTTCAGTTAATTTTTGGACTAATTTAAAGCTGTTATTAATGTGACTAAAGAGTATAGATATGTTTTTTTAAATAATACGATATCTCTTTTTTTTCATTTTTTTCCAATAAAAATAAAAATATAATAATATAAAATTTAATCATTATTAAAGTGAATAATTGACGCTAAATACCTCTGTTTTTTTTTTAATATTTTTGTCACACTAGACACGTTAATTGCCGTGCGACTTGCAAATTACGTTTATACGTTAGCTGAATGAACAAAACGCTACTTCTGAATGTCAATACTGACAGCGAGCTATACTAAAAGCGAACAAAATGTACTTAGCCATTGTACAAGAAGGAAACGAAGTGGGAAAAATAGCATTTTAAGAAATACAACGTAAGGAACGTGAGTGTCATGTTGCGACGCCACGTTTATCTTTCCATCGACAATGGATGAATTATCGCTACACGATATTGTCATTTTACTTGCAATGCGTTTCAACGAAGCGACACAACGTGTCTCACGTTGTATGTAACAAGAACCACAACGAAATGCACACATTTCATACCATATTTCGTAACGCGTAATCATGCATAGCCATCTTTTATCCGACATCATGCGATGCCGAAATTTAAATGCACATATTGCTCTCGCAATCCAGTTTTCTTATTATTTATCAAATTATGAAACAAACAGAAGTCAAAACAATTAAAATAAATATATAATAATAAAACGGCATAATTACAGTTTATAAATAAAGGAAACAGAGCAAATCATAAATCAGCAAAACTATAATAATTAAGTAATTCCACTAAGATTGGTATCATCTGCAATATATAGGTACAGACTCATGAAATTAGATTTTAAAGTATTTAAAATAATTATTTGTACAAGAAAAATAGTACAAGTAATATTAGAACTTAAATAAATTATTTATTATTTATAATATATATTTTTAATAAATAACAAAGTAAAAAGGTGAGTTTTAAAAGTTCAACGCGGTTAACAGTGCGTAATTATATCAATCTTTAATTATTAATGAAATATTTATCGGATTTTTTTATTGTGCTTATTGAGTCATCTTTAGCGATGCGGTAACAATGAAAATTAAAATAATCTCACATTCTCGGGCGAACATTAAGTACTTCTAGATTGAATGATCTAAAAGCAGTAGATATAACTTTTCATGTAGAAAAATTTAAGTAAAATTTGGCTAATAATTAGTTGTAATATGATTGAAACAGAAATGACAGTCAGAATGATAAAGAGAAGTAAAGTCTGCACTCACCCAACTAGTCCAGAGAACAAGAGAATAAAAATTTGAGACAATGATACAGTCAAAGGATAGCCATGATTTTTAAAAATGACAACTGACTCGTCAGGTTGTCAGTGACTTTTTTACTTGTTTTTTGTTAATTTTATTATCGAGAGTCTTTAGTTATTTATCCATTTATTTGACATATTTTTGTCGAATCTTATTGTAAATTTTCGAGATCCAAACACATTCAGTTTTTAGTTATAAATTACGGAGCAAGAGACTTATGTAAATGTATCTAGGCCGGTATTCATAGTCAAATCTTATATTTAAGACCGTCTTAGGTACGATCTTAAGATGTTATGAACCAATCGCAGAGCCGTATTTGCATCTTAAAACATTACTTAAGACGGTCTTAAAATAAGAACCGACTATGAATACCGGCCTTATGTGAACCTCGATCTCGTTAGTCTCAAAACCAATTCAAGACTGAATTATGGAAACGAAGCAACGGACCGGGCGAGAGTGTTACATCTCTCCTTCCAGAAAGACGACCCGGCGGCGTTTTTCCGTCGCGGAAGCGCTATATTCGAGAAAAGCGAGGGAAAAGTTGCGACACCGCGTTTTCCACCGGCGCCACTTGCTACGGCTCTGATTTACGACGTGTAGCGCGTATTACAGGATAACGTCTCGGGGGGGCTTGCGCGTGGCGACGATACCCCTCGGAGCAAACCAGCGAGTTGCTGCGCAAACGCGCGTCATCGGCCGCGCGCCTCTATAAATAGCGGCTGTGAAAGTTTCCACGGACAGTACTTTGCGCGCGATTGACTGGTGAGTTTCGTAGCGTTCGTTGTGTACGAGGAACGAGACACACATCGCGCTTCTCTCGAAAGGGTCCTCTTTCATTTCCGCCGACACAGCTTCACTATTTGTGAAATCTCATTCGTGTGGCTCACGCGGGGAACGTTCAGCGGCTCGACCACCTTTCACGGTCATTGGCGAAATCGTCGTCAAGGCGAGCGAGCGTGAAAGAGGGAGAAAGAGAGGATAAAAGAGATAAGAAGCGAGCAAGCAGGAGTAAGGGAGCCAGGATGCCGGCCGATATATCGCACACCAACTTCCTGCGGTACAACCAGTCGAGTCTGAAGAACTCGAACGTGGACTCCTGCTGGAACACCGAGAACATGAGCGGCTACATGACCTTGATCGGGCCGAACGGTCATCGGCAGCGTGTGCAGGTGAAGGTCTATCGCACCAGCGTGGAGCACTTCGCCGTGATCTATCCGCAGAAGAAGATCTGCCAGCCGCTCGGCGTACTGAATCTCAGGAACACGACGGTCGAGCGTTACGAGGACGAGGGTTTCCTCGTGAGGCAGAAGGGCGGCGATCTGCCGGTCGCCCTGACCTTCCTCATGGAGAAGAGGAGCGAGCTGGATTATTGGATCCTCGCGTTCACCGCTAGGACCAGCCCGTTGGTGCACCACAGCAGCCTGCCGATCGTCGAGGAAGAGGAGATCTAAAGGGATCTGCGTTCGCGTACCGCAGTTATGCAGTCGTGTCGGCATGACGGACGGCCGAAAGCCAAATCGACCGAGCGCGAGAAGAAGAGGATCGTCACCGGTTCTCCTTTCCGCAAGGACTTCTCGAAGCCTCCCGAAATGTTCCCCGAACGCGAGGATTCTCGTGGAAGGGACGGGAGAGACACCGTGTGCGAATTCCGGCGAATTACCAAGTGCGGATGCATGCACCGGTGCATTTATATTCTTCTCTTCCTCCAGAAACGTGCTCTTCCGAGCTCCTCAAAGTGCGTTCCTAGAACCGGTACGCGCGAAGCCGGTAGACCTTGAGACGAACAGACGAACCTGAAGTCTGATAGATCAGATCTGAAGTCAATCGGATCGGTCAGACGCGAGCGTTCGGACGAAAAGCGATCGATCGAGAGATCCCGAGGGATCGCTTGGGCTCTCGATCAATTTTATCGTCATCGCGCACGCTATCACCGCATTCGCGCGACGGTCATGTCGCGAGGCCATGTTGGCATTAAACCCTAGCAGCTAGCATCATCGATCGCAGCCAGCTGTGGCCAATCGCGGCGTACGTTCCAACCGGAGCCGGAATGCTGCGAGGAGAAGTGGAGGAAGAGGAGGAAGAAGAGTGGAAGAAGGAAGAGGAGGAGGAGGAGGACAGGGAGAAGGACGACGGAGGACGGAGTAGGGAAGAGGAGGACCAGGCACAACCGGCATTTTTCCTGCGGGACTGCCTACGCGTCGTTGTCATGGTCGTCATCGTCGACAACACCGCGACCCCGGCGTCGCTCGCCCCCTTTTCACGCGGGGGAACAAACCGTTAACTTCGACCTGGCAACCGCCATGTTCCCGATCCGCACCCGGCCGGCCGGGACAGGACGCGGCCTTTCCCGCGAAGCCTCGAGACGCGGTCTCCGGTGTCAGGGACCGCGGAGGGAGCGCCTTCGTTTCCTTTCGTTCGCGCTTCGCTTCCTCAGAGCGCCTTGACGCGAGGCCTCGGAGCACTCAATTATTATCTGCAACCGGATCGAGAGGCTCTCGGGCCTGATCTCGTTGAATGTTTAATGAGCGCCGGCCACGCTTCCTTTCCGCGCGCGCGTCCACGACCCCGTGACGATGCGGCATTGTCCCTTTTTTTCCGAACGAAAACAGCGTCACTGTTTGTATACCATCAGTATAATTTATACGACAAATTCTTCGTCAATTTTCTTTTAAAAAGCAGCGCCGACTTGTTTGGTCTTAAATTTTAATTTTAATCACATTCTAACGCATTGTCTTTCGAGATGCAAATTGGATCGATAAAATGATAAAAATTTTGCTTTTTTAAAACCATTTATTTGATGGCTCCCAAAAAGAATATCAACAAATATATTCATTTGATATGATTTATATCGACAAATATATTCATTTGACATGATTTATATGGAAGAATTCTTTGTGGAACATGGTCTTAACACTAAACAAACGGTTAGAATCGGAGAGCCACGTTTGGACTTGAAGAGCTGCGGGAGTACATTGCAACTTAGGGACTGTAACTTTTGTATTCACACGAAGCGCAGGTGGACGACGTCGTAACGGAACCGTTTCGTAAAGATAGCCGTTTGTAAAATCAATGTAGCCGCTGTCCGTCACAAGTACCCGTCGTCGTGAGATAACTTTACGATTGTCTGTGATATTACGTAGGCGATGACGCTGTCGTTGCGATAGGCATCAGATATCCCATTAACGTATAGGTATAGAGTAGCGAATCGTCCGCGAAGCCGCTGCGCATCCGCTCCAGGCCGATTTCTTTGTAATGCGAAATTACGCCGGACTTAAACGTACCGTAACGAAGTGACTGAGGTCCTCCGAAGAGGCCAGAGGTGGAAGTCTGAATACAGAGATCACACCCATATCCTCTCGTTGCGTTCGATTGTCGTTTTCTCTTACACCGGTATGACATCATTCGCCCGACGTCCCACGCAATCTCATAGATGCCGATTGTCGTTTGAAAAGGTAAATAGTTCAGTGAGATTTCGCGGACGATCCCTTGTAAATAGTAGCTGAATGATGAGCGCGTGATTGCGAAATTGCGAGCGTTACATAGAAGAGTCTCGACTTCCTTATATAATTTCCTACTAGATTTACCCGTAGCCTACTCTAGATAATCTTTTGAACTTTTTATAAGAGCATGACCATTGAGCTACTTCCAAGTTCTTCCGTCTAGCTTGACTTCCCTGACTAGGATCCGTATAGTATAGATAACATGCGTGAAACACGCAACGAACAATTTACATACACGTACATGCATATACGTATATATGTATACATATATGAGAGATTACAACTCTGTATATAAAATATATATACTACGAAAATAAATGTAGTCAATGTGTCTTCAAATTGCTTTGTTTATTTTACATAAACTTGCACACCTATATTTTATTTTGCAGATATTTTTCCATATAATATATATATTTCCGAATATAAATATAATTATAATGTTCTCCCCCTCCCCTGATAAAATCACATTTTAATCTTTATTATCTACTCCAAGAAATTTTTAACTACAGTGGCAACATTGGTAATTTTGATATAACTATTTTTTATTAGATTCATATAATTTAAATATCTAAATGGTGTTATTAACGGATAGATATGGACTGTAACCGACAGTATCCAGTCAATCGTGACCATCGTATGAAAGGCAAAAGGAAACCTTTCGGTCATTGTGCTACCGTGCACACCGCGCGATTCCTGTTCTAGAACCGGCTCGGTAACGTTACATTTCCGGCTTGCATTAAGCAGGTTTTATGAGCGCGGAAAATAAAAGAGATCACAGTCTCGATGTTACTCGGTCTTACTTGAAGTACCTTATCGCGCTGAAATAAGCGAGATACTCGCAAGAGCGATAAATGAAAATGTTTTTCACTTATTTACAAGTTCTAGCCATTTCTATAAATTAGTCTTCGACACACGATATGTACAACAAAAATATTTAGCTTTAAATACCGATAAATAGCTTTAAACCGATAAATATTTATCAAGTATTTTTATATGTTCATATAAATTGCATGCGATAATTATGCGGACATATAGACACTCTTAGAATCTCCGTAATTAAAGTATCTTTATATTTTTAAGATTACACAATTTATATACTTATACACATATTTATTATTGTTTTTTATTGTTATTCCTGATATTATACTTTGTTGTATTATATTTTAGGATTTTAATTACAAAAATTGTTAAAAAAATTTATTTTCCTTTCATACATTTTATTTTTGTGGAGCTATATATTTTTTTAATTTTTTGTTGAGCATATTATTCTTAATTTATAAGAAATATGTTTTTGTTTCTATTTTGACTGTATCTCATAATGAGCCAATTGATACATCGCGCGATTATTGTATGATATATATATCTCGTATTATCATATATTACACCGCCTTGACCGAGACCGATCGATGCTTAATTTCTCGCTTCTGCATATGTTTTCGTAGAAATCACGTGTAAACACATGTGACATTTGCAAAGATGATTTATTATTGCCAAGTGAAGTCGTGCAATCATGCCGGAACTTTTACTCGATCCCGCATAAACAACCATGTTTATTAGTCGATAAATATCGCACATGATATTATTTCTAGAAATAATATCTTAAGAGGTGTCTGCTGAGAATCCCGCTCCTGCGTATTTCTGAAGGGTGGCGAGTATCTTTCCTTTGTACAAGATACCAACGGTTTCTGCGCATCTGCGTTGCTTTAGGATCGGAAGGTAAGGCTGCTATTATACCTCATATATCGTGCACACCGAAATATATACCATTGCACCTTTCAGAGGAGTAAATCCATTGTGTGAGAGAATCTCGTTGTACCTAAGGGGGCTACGTTGACTAACAGGTCGACACGCGTAATAGTCGAAGGATCGTAAATTTTCATGATCTGGCATTTCACGTTTTGAAAAATCTAATTGTTTGCTTTTCACGAATTTGTTGAGAAAAATCTACAATGCTTAGAACTTACTGCTTTAAATTTAAAGATAACATATATAGAATTATTTTTTATTCATCACAAAGAATCTTCCTTTTTTTAATATAATAGTTTCAGTTCATAACATCACTTAAAACTGCATTAATTATCATGCATTTTAATGACATGTATATTCATATAAATGGTTTCAAGTAATTTCCGTATTAGAATTATCTTTCCAACTTGGGAGATTTTTTAACTTAGATATTAATTGACGCCTACTAACTTCATTAGACTTCGCAGTCTAAAATTGTTACGCAGAGAAAGAACAGGAAGTGAAGTTCCTGAATATATTTCTCAGCTATCTAGAGAAGTGTTTCGTGCGAAGATAGAATTGTACAATCCTGGGAATTCGTATCACATACAATGAGTCCGTAACGACTAAGAAAAATAGCTGAACCGAACATCTTGACAGCAAGTGTCTCTTTTTGGCATGCAGATTTCTTCCGCGGGATATCGAGTATAAATCGCGTGAGTCGTAAATCAGAAGACGAAAATTCTAGTTGCGATTTGATTGCGAAATGAAACATAATAAAAATTGCACGATATGATATATTTCTTTCGTAGATGCATAGATCACGCGGAGCGTTCCGCGAATCAATCCCGACAAATACGAAGTTTTACGCTCGAGCAAATACGACTCGATATATACAATAGCATATATTTTTCGCAGATTGAACGCGATATATATTTCCGAGAAATGAGATAAGATAAAAAAAATATCAAGTACGGCGAGAATCATACAAGAATACAATCAGAAATAATACCGTGGAGAATACGTTTTTTTCAAATTTCTTATATTTTTTCTGATTGAATTTTAAAGATTTTTATTTTCTTAAAGATGAAATATGAGTTTGTTAAATAATTTTGGTTTATTTTTTCATAAAGAATTATTTTACTTTAGTTGCAAAAAAATAGATTATAGACCATTATAAAAATATCTATTATAATTTATATTAAAGACATTACATATTACAAAAGCTTGCATTTGCGTGTACTGTCATTTTATTATGCATTTATGCTTTCAGCATTTACCATCAGCCATTCAGTAAACTAAATCACCTCATAATTCAGTTTATCGAATGGCTCGGCTAAATTGAAAAAGTTTTGTAGGAGCTTTGCTTTCGAAGAGTTGCGCTACACGAATCGTAGCTTATAGTTAAGAAAATTACTTATACCAGTATATAGCATGCGGGAGTTATATAAAATTTTTGCCTGATTATAGAGGACGAAGACAATTCGCACTTCCGGGAGCCATTACTATGCAACAATTTCTCATGATGAAATGAAATACACCTGTCTCGTTTAATGAATCTCGCCGTAATTCTCTCAGTACAATTAAGCTCATAACTCACCTTCAGAGACACATATAGTAGAAAGACACAAATGTTATCTTTCTGATGGATATATTCCTCCACAATCAAATAAATAATTTCCAAGTTACAAGATATTAAAAATAAATTTATATTAAATGAAAGACAACCAATCATTCTGTTAGACGCAAAATTATTCTGTTATTTAATTTTTATAATAAAATAATAAGTATAAATATATATTTTTTCGCCTAGTATATTATTAAAAGAACATATTATTTTAGATTAAAAAATATTATATTATTTATTAAGTGCAAAATAATGTGATCTGTTGATAAAAGCTGCATTCTAAATTAACGAATCGTGAATTGCCTGTTTCCTGAATGCATAATCTTTGAAAACCTTTTAACTATGTAGGAACTATTTTATAATATAATTATTCTGTCACCTTTCACCTTTAGAACGTAATGCAGCAATTATAGATACTTACACGCGCAACAGCGCCGTTCAAGCCGCTTTCCTTCATGTACTTTTTAAATTTAATTATTTTCTATCGGCTGCTACTAAAAGCACGGGTAATGCTTTTTCACGCAAATTAGCGATGAAAGATTTTCATCGACTGAAAGGCGATGACAAAAATAATTTTTAGCGCAGATAGATTATGCGATACGAAATATTTGTAGATAATGAAAACATTTTACTCTTTCAAATTATAATTATCTGTATGCACACGAGTAAAAGAAAACATAAGAAACTAATTACTTATCTATGCAAAAATTATTATGCAAAAATCTTAGAAGTATATGTATAGAAATTTCATGGAATTTTATATTTTATAATGTCTGAGGAGATAGATTATTTTTATATCCTCTCCTCCTCTTCTAAAAAGGGCATGTCATCCATGCTCGAATCTATCGAAATATTGTTGTCGCTTTTTCGCGACAACAATATGCCGATTGGTTCTCTTGTTGCGCTTACTTTATGAGCAGCTGTCATAGCATATTCTGACAGTTGTGTGGTTAATAGTGTAATAGTAACAGTGAAATATTAAAAATAAATAGCGCGCGTCTGTGATGTCTAGTTATGTAAAATAACAGCTTTTATGGAAAACAATGGTGTTTGGAAAACAACAGCTGGTCAACCTATGAGAGATCGAGCAATCTTGCGACTTACAACAATTAAGAATATATCAATATAAACAAGAAAACAATATCAATCTTCTTAATCATTTAATATATTGATGATGAAAAATAATATCTCGATGCACACAAGAGGTATAACCGGCGGTCCGCATTTTGCCAAAGAGAGAGATATATTCTCACGTCGGCGTGTCGATTACCTCCGTTCTATGTTTAAAAGACTTCGTACATATTGACTATGCGAGCGACGATCTTATCCGTTGCTCGCGCGTCAGAGATTCCAAGATAATATTGCAGAAAGGTGTGTTGTGATCTCACGGATCTCGTATGCATCGAAGAGATCGAGAGGTCGGGGATCCGTGACTCTCTTGTCTGGAAGAAATAGAGATAAGACGACGAACAACACGCATCAGACAATGGAAAACAATGGTGTTTGGAAAACAACAGCTGGTCAACTTATGAGACGTCGATCAATCTTGCGACTTACAAAATATCTCAATATTCTCAAACCAGGAATAGATTCGATTAAGAAAAAAAGAACTTGATCGGGTTATTAATATCAAATTACAAAAGTACATCTATCATATTCTTCTTCAGAACGGCGATATATCTTCGTGCGATTCACTAATGAGCGATATATTTATTCTCGTAAAATAATTATTATGGATATAATGGTAAAAATATTATAAAATATATGTATTGAACATAAAATTCTTATCGTAGCCTTTAAAATTGATAAAACTTCTTTGGAGATATTATTACATAAATTTAAAATATTAATACAAAATGAAGAATACAATAGGAGGATAGATTGCTACATAATCGTCGACGTTATTAGTTTGATTACATAACTACGCCAGTTCATTCAATCTCTCATAGAAGAAACTGAAAACGGTCGGTTAATCGTGTTTACAATTGTTCAAAACGAGCCCGAGTTTTTATCGTGAATATTGTGCAACGCGTTGATAAAAACAGTCCCAGCTTTCAACGATGTTATATAATCGATGGATATAATAAAACATGCTCGCCAGATCGATGTAAACCATCCTTTGCTTGAAGCGTAACATCTGCGAACAAATATAAAAGCACGTCTGTAATTATAGTGCTAAATTTTAAAGACGTCACTGCGGAGCATCTCGTTCTCATTACGTAGTCTTATGGAGAAAGGCAAAAATTACATTTACATAATCTTTCTGAAACGCGGAATATTACTTACACATTATTATATGTATGTGCTTTAATTCATGAAATCAATGGAATGTTAAAATATCGTGTTCCTCACCACTATCATATTTTCCTCGACTATCTATTGTTAAAAAAGATCTTGTTTTTACATGACATTGAAGATAATATTTTCATATAATTTAGTAATAATTTTCTATGAAAAATATTAAATCCTTTTCATTCGTATTCTTCTTGGCTTTCGGTCGCATATTATGAATCTCAAATATAATATATACCTATTCACAGACGTCTCAAGTAACTCCAATATTCCACGAATACGTTATTATTCGACGAGTGTTTCTCCACTTACATGAAAAGCAATATCTCTCCTCTAGACGTCTAGACGTCGCATTTCGCGTCATTGCTAATCGCGAACAAAGGCGATTCGGCACAATGAACCTCTTTTTCTCTTCTTATTGGCTTTATCTATTCCTGAGACGAATTCTCCTATCTATTAAATACACCGTACGTGATCAGTTTAATTTAATTTGATGTTGGACAAGACGCGATGACAAAAAATGATAATATTCATGTAGACATTGTATAAAACAGCAATTTTTGCAAAACAGTACTTTAAAAATATTTCAAAATGTCACAAGCTTCTGCGAATGTCACGAGATATTAATGCAGGCTTTTTGTACTCTCCTCTATGTGCATGTGCATTCTGATCACCACATGTTACTCTTTAAGCAAACGCTGCAATAAGACCAGCGTAAAAGCACGTGAAGTATTTTTGGTGCTTAGTGACACGAACGGTGTACAGTGTATTTTTCATTTTTCCTCATCGGATTTACCGTGAGCTACCTTGGAAAGGGTAATGGAGCCGTGACTCACTACTTAAAAACGGGTTTTCTCCGAACTACGTCGTATTCAATAGTCCGTTCCATTCCAGGAGACTGATGTCGAGATGTCACGACGATCAGTGGGCGGATGGTCCGCTGGGATATTCCAATCTTCTGGCAGGTTGCGCAATATTCTTGTTCTGTTTCAAAATTCGACCTCTTTCTTTTACTTCCATCGTAATTTTAAAAAGTCCCTCTGATTCCCTATTTCTGCTTTAGTTATACATAGATAATATCTCGAATCTATTTTTAATAGTTTACTTTCGTGAAAAGTTATAATTGCTATTTTAAATTTCTCACGCTTAACCCTCCGAGAACACACCTATTTTTTTCATTCACGGAGAACACTCTGGGTCAATCTGACCCTGACACACTTTGATCGTCTACCATTTTAAATTGACGAGTGCGATCAGCTTGAAAAAATTTCCACATGTACTTGGAACATTGTTAAATCAATTAATATAAATAAAAAGTGCCGTTGAAATTATTTACATAAGTATTTAAAAAAATTCAAAAAAAAATCATTTTTTTTTAATTTTTTTTTAATTTTTGAGTGTTTTTTGAAAAAAAAACGTAATTTACGAACAAAATTTTATTTTTTTTATTAAAAAATAAAAGAATAAAAAAACGGTCAAATTGACCTAGTGGGTTCTCGGAGGGTTAACATAGATTCAATAACTATTTCATACGTAAAAAAAAACGGTTTTGCTGAAATATTTAAAATTTTAGCTAGATACTGAAAATAATTTTGTTGCACCATCAAAATAATTATGTAGAACACTCAAACTGATTAACTGATTGCTAAAATGTCGAAATTTTTTACAGCATTATCATCATATACTTTAGCGACCTACTATAATTATCCTGATGGTGCAACAAAATTATTTTTAGATCTGTATTCAGCTAAATTTTTAGATACTTCTTGCAAAAACGTTCTTTCCGTATAGTTATTTGCTGGTACGTACGTATTCTATCCTTGCACATCCATTCGTTCGACTTGTTTTCGTAGAAGCCGAAATTATCGACCAACCGCGCCTCAAGTCGGAGACTGGTCCATGAAAACCATTCATTCGAAACGAAGATAAAATGGTAACCATTGCCCAACGTGCTCTTGCCAAACACGATGACCGAGTTTCTTTGCACCAGTTTCCAGGCTTGCACCAGGTCCTCTTTCTAGGCTAAAGAAAGAATAACAGCGATCACGAGAACATTTCCACGATTCTGCTAGCTTCGTATAAAGTAACAGATACTCTATCTGGTTCCCAGAAAGAAAAATGGTGCTGCATCATGTGTATTAACGAAAGAAACTGAAAAATATTATACCAAATATATTTACTTACATATAGTGATAATAGCGCCCATATAAAGGTTATTCATTATAGCTTATTATATCAATATTAAATTACAAAATTGCGCTCCTTTTATACACAAATGTGACTTAATAACTTCGGTATAAAAATCAATATATTAAAAAGAAGGATTTTTTCACGTTCACTATCATTAATTCTTAAATACAAGAAAGATAAATGCGAACCTGCGCAGATCAACATAGAACTATTGACCAACGAGATTTTAAAGGCAAATTAATCTATGTGAGAAAGAATTTTAGAATCGACATCGAAAGTAGTTTGTGCGCGTCCTTGCCGACCTTAGGAGATTACGAGAGAGGATAGACCCTCCAGGTCGTTATAGCGACGAGCCAACGACCCCGAAGAGACCGCCAAGGGGCGACGGCCTCGTGCTCCTCTATCTCAATTAATTCCCAACTCATCCTCCCAGATTTCACGCATCGAAGAAAGATCAAGAACCTGGACGTCTGACCCAGTTCGCTCACAGCATATTGTCGTTGCGACTATAAGCATGAGATTTTTTAAACGTAGGATCCGAAACGTGGATTAATTCCATAAAAAATAAAATTTTGTTGAGATGTCAACGACACCACTTGACAAATGCATATTTTCTCTTTTGCCATGCTCACAGAATCAAATAGTTTCTAATATACCATTTTTATTTAGTAACGATTAATTTGACGTACTTTTTTCGTAGAGACTAACAATGAGGATTTTACATGAATAAGTTTTAATTTCATCCATTTATCACATTAATCTTTTAAAATAAGCGTTAAATACTCGACATATGTACATTACAATTCTTAAGTTGCCAAAGGAGTAACGTAACATCGTTTGAAATATGCATTCCGCGATAATTGTACATTGGACTTGTTTTCGAAAGCGGGCAGACAAATCGGCGGAGTGAATGGGGATAAAACCGATTATTCGGTTGTTCCTTCAGCACTTGAAAAAACTCAATTAAAATTTAGGACAAGATGCAGAGAAAACTCCTTTTTTTTTAGCAACGAGGATCTTTTTAAGCAAATATTGTTGTAACATTCCCAATTACTGCAAGCGAAAAATCACACATTTCTCTATTGGTTCCAATTCATGCATATACTTATCGTTAATATTCTTTTTATCATTATTTAATTAGCCATTAAAAATTATCTTAACATTTAATATTGTATATAAAATATTCGCTTTAAAATTCCTCAAGACAGTCCATCTGTCAAATTATCGTCGAACGATTGGCGTTGATAATAATCGGCACAGACGTGTAAAAAATTCCAGACAGTGAAATTTTTAATCGTCACCGATATCGCGATACGTCGTAATCGCGAAGTTGTATTTCCCACCTATTTCCAGTTAACGATCGATCGCGATTAAGTTTATGCATTTAGCATATCTGTATCGCGCGCTTCGTTAATCCCGAGATATGAGAACGACAGAAATAACACGCGCTCGGTGCTCCGAAGTCATATTTAGACACGGTTGTTTTCAACAATGTCTTTTTTTTTGCCAAACACAATCTTTATCCCGTGACTGGTTGATCTGCGCGATCGTTATCGCGAAGCGTGATTATCGCCCTTGGATAAATTTTTTTGTACAACAACGGCAGTTTCTATTAGAGAAACTTTTCTCGCCGTGATCCCGCATGCCGTTGGGACCGCGTGACTCACATTTCGCGAGAAGCTTTTCGATTCTCCTCCCGAGAGAGCTGCGGCGAGTCAATGTGACAAGCGTGGTATCAAGCGGGACGAGTGCACGCGATCGGAGCATTAAGATTAATTAATTTGACACCGCAAACGAGTGACGCGTGAGTCACGAGGAAACTCGCGGTAGCCGGAACGATCCGGGTTTAATCAATCAATTAAAAGCACATACGTACATAACGCGATGGATTAGCTCTCAGACAGTGATTAAACTATAAATAATAGAAACTCATGTTTCTATAATTCCCTATAGTTGAATATATTATAATTATAACAAACGAGGCTTAATGTGTATTAAATTTCTTTCTCTCAATCGTTTTGCTTGACTTTCGAAAATATATAGCTTTAAGTTATACAATTGTAAGAGGTTCTCTCGCAACTCGCAACCGTAGTTTCAGATTGATCATTTCGCTTGTCGCGAATCTCGCGGCCCTTACATCATAATGAGGTTCATTATTACGAAAGTCAGCTCGCAATGCTGTCTCGCGAATGCAATAAACCGCAGTGATGAACCAATATTTTATAACACCGATTGGAATTCCAACGACAAAAAAGTAACTACTTGTACTGAGAGAAAAACAGATTAGTAGTTAGCAAACTCGTTAAGTTATCCGAGATATTATCGAGCACGTGTCTAGTACAAGTGCTTAATCTGATCGGTCAATACTATTAGTGTCGCGGAAATATACAAGGTGTCCCGATTGCCTACGAATCTTGCAAAATCAAAATTCGTCTTTTTTAATAAAAAATACCGCAACATCGACAAATTAAACGACAGATTCGCATGTGAACAGACGTATGATAATCGTGGGATACTTTGTGCATCGTCTGGTATACGTAATATCTGCTCGATGACGTAACGTGCTTAATTATCAGGACAGAATATAACTCGTATGTGGTTGCGTACAAGTTCACGTGTACCCTCGTACAACTTCGATGACGGCGTTTATTTGATTTTACTCGTGTATCGATAAACATTCCTCATAGGGGGGTCCGTTTGGTTCATGCGGGGTTAATTGACTAAATGCTCCCCATAGATACGCGCAGCCACTTGTGTCAGTCTCCTTTGCTATGTGAGCCCGACATTGAGACAAATAACGTTTATTTTATTATTATGATTATGAAGATGTGTTTTATGACGCCTTCCACGAGTTACAATTCGAGTGTCTATAATTGATCTATTGTTATGTAAGATCTTGCTTACGCTGAATTCAAAAATTTTGCTCTTACATTACTCGTTCTTAGATTTATTTGATCTCGCTCGTGAATACCGATTGCGCAAGAATTGAAAACGCATCATATAACGTGGTTGTCAATGGCACGGGATGGTATCGTTTGAAGCGACGTGGGATGAAATAAATATTGAACAGTTCATATAGTTAACGCCGTCGCGAGACAAAGACACTTATCGAGGAAACGTCGACTCATGACGTAATAATCGTGACGTAAACGCGAAAGACCAGCGGATCGCGTACGCGTCGACTTACACGGAATGACTCGATCTAATTTATTAACACGTCCACTCGCTAATGAGTCCCGTGCTGCGCGTGCTTCATGTACATATGCACAATGCACGGGATGGCATAGCCTGACGCACATACGTGCGCGAAACCGTCATTCACTGGATGGTCTGCTGCTCGTTTCTCACACGTGATTCCGGTGCTGTGTTACTATGCGCGATTCCCGGGTTAATATCGTTATGCAGCAATTGCGAATTTTTCCATTTTGAAATCTGAAAGATATAAAGAGAATAGAATTATTTGAGCAAATGGTAAATTTGTGATTTATATTATTTTGTATCATCATAAATTATATTATTGTTATAAGTAACATTTATGTAAAATATTCACATTTTCATCAAAAACAGGAAATTATTATATACTTTAACATTTTTTTAATAACAATTTCGTGGTTGTACGATCATCGCGTACGTTGACATTCATCGCGAGCGTGACATTCATTAGAACATTTATTATCGAGTCAACAAGATGATTAGCACCGACTAGAAGATTCGAATATCATACATGCGAACTACATAATATTTTCTACGATAATATTACGTGTAAATTAAGTTTTTCTTTTAATTAGTTTCAAATGTTCTTTTAGGAAAGATTTTAAAATTTTATTTAGGAAATATTTATAAATGTCTAATTTGTCTAATTAAGAAGTCCAATTTCAATATAAGGAAAATTTTAACATAATACTTATTATAATACAATTACAATGTATTTATTAAGCATTATAAATGTGCAAATTATTTTTGTTTGCATTTAAACTCACTTTCACATCTTCATTAAAACTGTTATGTTTTCCTTTGGAACGTATTTTTTCGAAACAGCACTTTTGACTTCCGTCGTTGCTATATATAGCTCTTTAATCATTTCTAATTAGATAACTGTACGCAGTCATGGCAAATTAGCGATTCGTTTGTACTAATATATATAGGCATAACGCATAATGTAGGATTTTTAAATACGTTTCCGGCATAATATGTTTGCTCGTAAGTTACTTATATGCAGATACACGAAGTGCGTTAATCCTATCCTGATTATTATCGTCTCGCTTCGCGAAATTTTAGACTTTCACCACTAGAGAAGTAAAGTCGAACCAGCGAAGATTTGCCGTGCCAAATCTTCAATGTCAGGGACTGTTATTAGACAGATGCTATTTATCGGTGTCTTGCTTCGCAGAAGCATTATACGTTCATATTCTTCGAGGAACTCGTGAATAATGTAGCACAATTATAATGAAACCAATTATGCGTGTCAAGGTTTTCTTCAGAATTAGTGCATTTTCGTAGATGTTTTAGAATCTAGATTATGCAAGTGTCATAAAGATTCACAGAAAACGCAGAGCGTGAAAGTGCAAGGTCTACGGGGATATAATATTTCACGCATGGATTCTTCGATCAATCTTTTTATCTCAACAAGAAATACAATGTTTTTGAAATTACAAATTGATGTGTTAATGTAAGAATTTTCAAGAAGAAATACAATTAATATATAGTTGTTGTTATATATTCTATATAATTTTTTCATTCATTAGATTCAAAATTAAAATCGATGGTTTTCATACACATTCTTGAGTTCTTGACGTTAACGAGAAATAATTTTCCTGTTTGTCGTTCGAGAAGCTTTTAATCTCTCAAAGAAGCACGCTGATAGCGGGGCATGATCACGCCTCGACATGCAAGTTACCTCTCGAATGCTCTTTTTGCATCTTAATACTGCGTTCTGCTCTCCTCTATCTTTAGAACGCAGCTACCCCATGGTAATCAAGTTTTAGCTGCACGGTCGCCTCGATAATGACCGTGACATATGACGACGATCGATTATCGAATTAACGAGTACGTAGGCGGCTATTCCAACCTGTTTCATTTAAGGCTTTAAGGGAACGATATACTCGGAAGACAAAATTGTTGCGACGCAATTTGTCTGATAAATCGTTGGAATTGCGTTCTGCAACAATTGCGTATGCTTTACATGTACCTTCTAACGCCAAAAGTTGAATCTGCAATTAAATTCAATCCACTTTTTGCAATAAGATTTAGATAACATTATTTTATTATTTTATTAAAATAGACTGTGTCTGTTGAAAGTAACAATTTTAGTTTATCTTATCATCTTACTATTCGAGAAATTCTCTGGCACAAATACTTATTGAATTTCGAAGATGCAGTCCATTGAAAAAAGCATAATTGATATCATGTGAATTCTGCAATAAATTTACAAAAGCCTAACTAAAATTATATGCTTAACTAATAATGTATATATGTGATGCGATTAATAAAAACAAATTTTTGGCCCATTAACTTGTTGCTTTTGTTTGTTTCTATCGTACTATATGCTTTTATTTTATTATTTTATTTTTATATATTATGTAGGTGAAACCATTTCATGCTAAGATTTAAAAAAAAGGAAAAAAAATTGTGACCAAATAACCTATATTCATACCATGGAAGGGCAAAGAATACTGGCATCGGGAAATCGGTCCGACAAAGTCGTTTATATTAGTCTCATTTGACACCCGTGTGTCAAATGTAGACACACACGGATAACACTTTGAGACTGGAGGAAGAAAAAGAAATCGGGGCTGGACTGTCTTGAACTCGTGATTTGAGAACGCTAGACTGAATCGCTACCTGCGTGGCTACATAGCGTCGACATACTTATTGGCTTCTATATCCTACACCAGATAGAAATTTAAGAATTTAAAATTCTATTTTATATTTTATATTTAACGCATGGCTAATTTTGTTTATAAAATTAAAGAAGCTTTGTATAATGTTAAACAAATATAAAATGAGATAGTCATGTTTAAAAATATTAAAAATAATTTATTCAACTTTCTATTTTATGTCCTAATACAAAGTAATTATAAAATCCTTGTGTAGCAAAATTAACATATAAAAAGGATAAAGGAATGTATTTCAGTTTTATATATATTTATTCTTCAACTAATTATTTCTCAACATTGTCATTACGTATATAAATCGAGATACGATATTGCAGAATTCACGTGATTACTATAAATATATTAGTTATTCTAGTCCATAGATCATGTAAAGAACAAGATTTTGAATAAACAATAGTCTTAACATATTATTCTTATAGAAAGAAATCCAATGAGTTCTAATCTGGTAAACGTGATAGCCAAAGAATCGGTCTACCTCTTCCAAATCATTTGTTATGAAAGTTTTCATAAATAATTCACCCTTAATACTACTTTATTAAACTACAATTCTGATGTTCTTTACAAATTAATTTTATTATATATGTATAGAATGGAAATTACGAAAATTTAAAGCTGCATAAGGACTTTATATGTATTTATATCAGTATATGTATTTACAGCATATTACACTCTATATCTATGTTTATAGGACAACAATAAGAGAAGTAAAACTAAATAAATAAAATCAATATCTACAATACTTTTGGCAATAAGAACCAGACACAGTAGTTCGTGCGCAATATAAATAAATAAGCTAAATAAATAAGCTTCAAAATCAGACAGTCATATCTAAGCCTGCGTTCGTTTATTCATATTATAAACACGTAACGTGTATTATAGATTTTATTTTCCCAATAGCTCCTAATGGGAATAAACAAACGCAGGCAATGAATGTTAAAAACAAAAGACAGAGATAGATGCGGACTCTTTAGACTTTAGAGTTAGAGCAATCGACAGTTATTCGATATTAAATAAAAGAACGAGGCAAACTGTGAAAAAAGTAAGAAAACAAGCTTGATTTGTGAACTTTACACTGCTGTTAATGTCAAATTACTACCAGTACAGTATTTCACGCGAAGCGTCGTCAAAGCAAACTTTCCAATGTACATATACCTGTATATATACACACGAGGCAAATTGTTTAGGTAACTATTTTTCGTCTACAACCGCGCACGTGAAAGTCCCGAGTTCTAGTGTGATAAGCGTAATATACACGCGACAATTGGTTAAGATAAGATATTTTTTACATTATTACGCTTTATCACGAAACTTGGGGGAGCTCGTTGTCTTTTCCGTTCATAAGGTATAAAGTCCACCGTAAAGTTCGCCGTAGGCATCTCTGCCCTTCGGTGATTTGATTCGCGTCGTAGAAAATTGCGTTCGATGACGAGGTGAGGCACCGTGCTGACCTTTACGTTCCCCTTTCCACTCGATTTAACAAAGCGGTTATCTGCATGCATACACGTACGCCGTAATGTAGGGAGATGCCTTGCGTCACCGTCCGGTAATCCGCCAACTCGAATATCAGGCAATGCGATTGGGGGAGCTACACGAATTCAGGCTCGTCTTGCAGGCGCTACCATAAATCACACCTCAACGGAGCAATTCGGTTTGACTTGTTGCGCGGTCGCAACGTAAGATGTTGAACACGCGTTCCTCTCTGGATGTATTATTTAAGAGCTTAAGGGGGATAATAACCTGTGTGCTAAGCCGCGTCGATCCGCGTTGACTAAACAAAGTGGAAGCTGTAAATAATATTCTTCCCGTGTGTCCCTGCCTTTTATATAACGGCTCCGAATGGTTGCATCTTCGAATGCACACTCCTACTATACATTTAAAGATCTTATTTTCCTATTCTATAAATGTAGAGGTTTTATTTTCCGCATTTATTTCACACTTAAAATTTCATTTTTCTCATTTTTCGCATTTATTTCATCCGTCAACATCAGTACGCGCGTGAAAAGTATTTAATATTACAATAGATATTTTTAATACACGTAATTTTTGAAGCTATCGTGCGTTTGCCGCTGCACGGCTTGCCTCTCGAGCGAACTATCACCGCATACAGGCGATAGGCACATTCACGTAAATAGCGAGCGGAATGAATTGAGCGAAAGGCAAGTTCTGTATTTACGACGAATAGCCTTGCCGTGCCTAAAACGGATATTTATTGCTATTAATACCTCCAATATGCCTCAAGATACACGTGTTTTATTGTGTGCATGTATGTCAAAGTAACCGAACCTCTCAGGAGCAAACTGATCAACTCCACTCCATATCTTGTTTCATAATTTCAGTATCGAGGCGTACGATTAATCGATTAATTTGTATAATAGCTTTGCCAAGTTTCTCTACTTATCACTTTTGAGTGGAGCTGTTCAGTTCAACTGAGAGTTCCGAGCGGCTTGCACATACCGGGACTCTGAAAGACACGCAGCAGAGTGATTGTGCGCAGCACGGATGGAGAAGATAAAGGCACGGTGACGCGATCGTGCGGGATTCCGGCTCGCATTTCGTTCGCGAGATCTCCGAATAACTTCGCCGCTAGAAAGTGAATCTTGCTGCACTTTCAACGCCGTGTGCGCATTCGGGCCGACGCTTAGGGACGCTATGACGCATAGGTACAGCGCGACGCAACTCAAGGATGAGCTCACGAAATGCCGCGACCCTCCTCGACGCCGAAATAGGATTTTATGACTGCCCCGCAGGTGCCGTCTATTCCAGTTCTAAGGCAAACGCGTCGTATCTATTACGGTCGACACTACGACCACGTATGAGGACAAGCACAGAGAATAAGATGCGTGTAGAATATGATTTTTAATTCCACCGACAGCTTTTATCCACTTTTATCTTTAGCGAGTTCAAATCTTCCTGATGAGATTGAATGACAATCTAATTAAAATTAATTGCAGATATTCTTTAAGATAAACGAGATCAAATGCAATACAAATGCAATACAAATGCAAGGTAGTAACATCTTCTTCTTGAGATATTATTCATATGAGAAGAAATGCAAACACGACAGCACTAACATTTTAGCGCGAGTGCGCGAATATATCTCCATTACCATAAGAAAAGGAGGAAACTTACTAGTTGAAACTTACTACTAGCACGTAAATATTTTTCCACTTACGATTCCGCTTAGTTTTCAAACTTTGTCCCTCATCCATTTTGTTATTGTGGTTCTATATTATTATCTTCTTTTTGTTTATTCTTATTAACATTTGTGCATTATCTCTCCGTCGCGTCGAGGAAACGGTTCTGTGAAAGCGCGTGACAAAAATTCAGCGACGAACATCTCGGTAAGAGTTATGTAAAATTTTCATACGCATACTTGCGAGCACGTTCGACGCACGTGATTCGAAACGGGTATAGCGCGCTGCGCGTACACGTGTATTTTAATCATCCGACGCGATCACACAGATTTCTAGTATGTCGATAGTCTAATATGTCGACTTTGTTAGTCAGCGGTGAGGGTCCGCCGGGATATTGCGAAATAACGTAAGCTCAATCTTGGATAACATTAGAATAGAAAAACACATTTCCTATTCATTTATCATTTTATCATCACAGAAGCACAGATGTGAGAAGATCGTTTTCCGCATGTTCGTAACATTGAAATCTCGACTCGTATGCCAAAATCACGGCATCGGCTTCGCATCTTCGTTCAACGGAGAGCAAAGTGAATGACGCATCGTAATCGCGCCGCTAATTGGAACGAGACTATCGCATATTGTTTGCCGACGATCGTGTTATCGCCGTACCGTAGACCCGTGTGTTTTCTCAGCGTCACCAGCGAGAACCACGTGAGCAAGCAGTCGGCACTCGATGCCGTGTGGTTACCGGAAGACAAGCCTCTCGATTATTTGATACCTGTCGCATAGCTGGTAATACGCTTCCATTAAAGTGCAGTACGGTAAAAGGAAGACAGACAGTTTTTTATTCGCACGTGGCGCTAAAGGAGCCCGCATACGCTTAACGTAACGTGACGAGGCAAACTGAGGGCTGACTCATACTTGATTCGGTCGTAATTTGCATTGATCCATGCTGAACGCATACAAAGTACGTGCGATATATATGATGCGATCGCGATGAGCTTATACTGAGTCAGAGTCGTGAAATAACACAGATTGTCACGTTAGGGGGACTAAAAATAAAAATTGATATCCTTACCTACATAATACGCAATAATTTTGCACCAGGCATTTTATATACAAAATCAAATAATTATTCGCTGAGCGGTACAAAGTATATATGTATATGTATATATTTAATATTATATATATATATATATATTAAAAATAAATATAATATGTATATTTTTTAAAAATATATATTTAAAATAAACATTTACATCAGATATACTTGTATATGTTTTTCAAATTATATATTGAAACATTCAAAAAGTTTAATGTATGTATTTATAAATTATTTGTTTCTTTTTATACTTATAATGTGATACACTAAAATTTTTAAACAGCGATTCCTCTTCGAATTGGTCATAAAAAAATTCTCATTAAAAGATAATGCGCTATAATTATAATAAAAAAGTTTGTGTGCATACATATTTTATCTATTTTTAGACGATATATCGGCTGTATCAAAAGTGTGCCCATTGATAATTAATTGGAACGAGAACTGAGAACGAGAAAAGATAATATTGATACCTTTTATTTATTGATTTCTCACGGCACGTGGATTACATTAAGAAGCGTTTATTATCTAGCAACGATTATGTGAAACGTCGAGGATCATTTATTCGCGTTCGGGATGTGTCTCAGTGTCTGTTCACACGAGGCACGTACATTAATACTACAGAAATTTATGTAGGACAGATCGGAATCTTTGTAGCTGTGAGAACTGTCACAATTAGTCTTGGAAGCGTTGGCTTCAATAGACGCGGGACGTTACCACAACACAACGCATTGAAACTCAAGTGTTACAGAAAGTCGTCCCAAAAACATTAGAGGAAAGTTTATTAAGAATCAACACAGATAATTAAGCAAACTTATATAAATTCTTTTAATTACATTAAATTTAATTACATTATCACGTGTAAAAACAGAAATGAGCTATATAACATTTATTAACCATATTGATTATACTATAACATAAACCAAACAATAATATAATAATATTATTAGCAATGAGATTAAACCTTATAAATAGATTCGAATCTGTTGGCGTAGTTTTTAAACTTTCTATGATTATCTCGAAAAATAAAAACATTACTTTCAAGTAGACTCAAATCTGGACGAAATGAGTTAGAACTTTCTATGAGTACCAAAAAACAAGAGTATTACTTCCAAGTGGACTAGAACCTGGATCAAATATGTTCGAATCTTTTATGAGAACTTTATTAAAAATTTTGTCTCTTTAAATCAAAACATTTGTTTCAAAGCAATAATTATTTTAATCTATTACTTTTTGATAATTACAAATATTACGTTATCAATTGCTGATACTTACTCTAAAATTCGAAACTAATTAATTGGGATTGATTACTTTGCAAGTGTAATGTATGAAATATTATTTCTTATAAATAATATTACACTCGAATCCTAGAAAATAAAACTTGGTTATTAAAAACTGGAAAAAGATGTATACGCGCGTAAAAATATTATTAAGCACAAAGATCCAGCCCAACTGTTAAAGGCACATTTCTACTATTTGATTATTAGATTTGATTCGGATTTTTAAGTACATATTAAACTTAATCCTATTCCTAAATATTATATAATGATAGAAATAACAACCTAGTCAACACCGAGCATCACTTACATTACATCTTTGTTATAATTTCACACTCATTGATATAACTGATGATACTCGATATTGACTGGGAAAATAAGAAATATACTGTTTATACGAAAATTATTAATACTTTTGTAATTTTGTATTAATAGATATTTATTATTCATACGCATCAAGTGGATTTATATAAAATTATGATTTTAAGTGCATTGTGTTAAGCAGAAAGATCGAGATAACAAGAAATTTTTCTTAATTAGCGAATTATGAGCGAAATTTCCCAAGCTACAATATTTCCGCTCGAGACGGGAAACTCATCGTTCGTGCTGATAAAAAGCTCACATTATACATGATGCCACATAAATTCGCTTCCAGCGAATTGCCAGTGAGTTCGCACTGATTCACGTGTATAATTTACTGCCAAAGCGAGACGCATTATCATTATGCAAATAGTTACGCTCGCGCGATAAGACGCGCGCTACTTATCGTAAAGTCATCGCGTCTAAAGGAGAGTCGGCGGGTGCCTTATAATTACAATATTCAATGCTGCACGCAAAACGGAAACTGTTACGCTAAAAATCGCGTGTCCTTAAGGCAGAGTATGCGGACCGATATTTTTACATATGCATAATCATAAATTTATAAATGTTATATACATAAATCCGTAGATAACGACGATCGAGGGATCGGACGATCTCTCTCTAGTTTATTCGTCGTAAATTAATCGTACCGCGCACGAATTCTGCATCGGTCGCCAACCGGATTCGATGCCGTTGACCGCTGGTACGTAATATCGATTTACATGTAATCATAGCTCGCGAAAACTGCGGTGGCTACTCCGATAACCCGTCGTCGCGTCAACGGATAATTCGCGTGTTTTCATCCATTCCATTCCGTATAGTTTCGCATACGTGGCTGAGAACGGTCGCTCTGATAAAGCACTTTTACGTTGCCACGCGGCGCGATAGCAGTAAATATTGACCGCGGAGATGTCGGGATCGAGACAATTCGTAAAAACAGGATGACGTAAGAACGTGGCGAGACATGAACTCATTGTGTTTCCCTCGCGCGAGAAATCTTTTCCAAAATTTTTTTGAAAAATTTTGAAGTCTCGTATAACACCGAATTTACAATATTCTATTTTATTTATTTCCATATAAAAGTAGACTTAAACAAAAAAAATTAGCGATTAAAAGATATTTTATACAGTAGTCATTTTTTATCAATTGTTACTTAATATTCTAAATTATTATATATAAAATAATGAACGTGACATAAAAAACTCCTTGTTGTATTATTTATACTTTCCCGCATAATACAAGATTGTAAAATGCTTTCTCGCACACGTTTAGATTATCGATCACGGAAGAAAGTTCTTTATATAAATAATCGCGACATTAAACCGTTTTCTTCGCAGTGAATTGTTCAGTTCAAAGTGAAGCGAAGAAAAATCTGTCGACGCATGAAGAAGCTCCGTCATAGAGTTAACTGTTATTAAACACGCATCGGTTAATGTTGTAGAAAATAAATGACATAAAAGTGGGCAGAGTGTCAGGAGATTTCCATGCGATAAATGTATAACTTTCTTTTCGTGTGAGCTATTATATTAGATTTTTCCTCGACGACAATTTAATCGAAAGCTTTATTCGAGTGAAGCATGTCATATTAACAATCCTAAATTTACGATAATGATGAATGTCATACTTTCGAATCTAATATGCGTTTTATATAATAATCATGTATAACTCTAATAATGCGTATGTGTATGTGTCTGTAAGTAATTATCTAAATGACTGATTAGATAAGTTTTATCGAGTATATATCAAAGACGTATTACTTCGCCTTCGAACATTTGTTATGTTGAAGATCAATATATAGCCGTTCAATGCAATCTCCATGTTTGTGATATGGAAACAATAGATGCAATGCATTTATTCATGATATCACCTCACGGAAAATTTTCCATTTATGAGTTTTAATATGCGACATTCTCCATGTTAAGTAGTTAATTGACTCAGGGTAAACGAATAGAGTGATGTCAATTGCCAAGATTTAAGAGTTTTCCAAGCAGCAGGGGGTCTTGTTACTGTTATTCTCAGTATCAATGGCTAAAACATACATCTCAATATATGCATACAGATTTGTTTATTTCCGCATTCAAAACGCTGAGAATGATGTAAACGTTAAAAACAGTAACCAGAAAAATTTGACGAATTTATGTATAACTAATACTGTTTACGCGAGCGTTACTTCTGTCGTAACTTACGATAATTCACTCGTTTACGCGGAGTAAATTATCGTAAGTTACTACAAAATCCCGTTTACGCGAAAGAATTATCGTAAGTTACTACCAGAAGTAACGCTCGCGTAAACGTATATATGTAGTATAAGTGAATAATTTATATACGTCAGCTATATATTGTATAATGCGTCACAATGAATAAATTCAGATCTACCCATCGAGCCTCCTGTAATGTAATTAAAGACACGTTTTCGCTGCCGGCAACAAATTGCAATTTATATAACGATACTCGATACTCGTGTCGAGAGCGAGTCGCAGAACGCGGCTCTATTGCGTGTGCAGTAATCGCCGCTAATTAAGAGCCCGTGTCCGCCGTTCACGCAAATGAGAGAGGAAGAACAACACAATTATTTATGAGGCTGTTCTACGATTACGAAGTGGAGTCGTGTGGACGCGGCGACTAGCTGTCTGGCAGCAGTAAATCGTACTGGCTCCATTCCAAAGAGCGTTACGGCAAACGGAACGCGCACGAGGCCGATCGTGACCGTCACGTCGCGATTCGAAAGTCCGAGAAAATTACTTCGGGCCGAAGATAAAGAACCTAGAATTGGGAGCACATTGTCGTTGCTCGATCGATCCCCCGCGCCCGTCACGCTCAATGGAGGTACAGGTACAGGTGACGAATAACAAAACGGAAAGTTTAAACGGCGTCACTGTTACTTGGCAAACACGACCATGGAAATGTTGGTGTCGTTAAACGGAAAATTCTAGTATGTCATCGTTACTTGGCAAGGACTGTTTATCGCAGTAATAATGGAAAATGTCATCTCAAATATATCTTGACATAAAGATAGGCGTAGGTATTGTTTAAAATATAATTTTATAATATTCCGTTGTACACGATTCACGTGTGTACACAAATATCAATAATAGAAGAGATTTCGTATATAACGTTCGGCAATAAATAATATTTTTATTTTTATCGGCCGCAAACGACTTTTATCTCCATGCATTTCCAATATATATATATATATATTAGAATTGTTTTTTATTTCAACTATAAATTTGATATGGAAATAACGTGCGTTTGTTGAAGGAAACCCTTTACTGTTTTATTTAATTACAATGAAAATTGTTGAAAATCCACGCTCTGTCGAAAAATAAGAAATGCAAAATATAACAGTGTAAAATTTTTGCTGTTCAAAATGAAAAACTTCAGTTGCAGAAACAAGGCGTGGCGTGTCCCTTTCTAATTAATCTCTTTTTACCCACCTCGTTCCCTGCTCTTTACGCTCGAAGACCTCCTTTGCTCCAGAATTATTTTCGCTTCGAGAAATCGAACAAAACTAAAACACTGTTAGCAGTTGGTGCAATCAAAGTAAAGCGCCTCTCAGTGAGAGGCAAAGAAGAGAAGCGTTTCCGTAAATAAACCGACGGGGTGCCGTCTCTCTCTCGGTGACCAAAAGGGGATGCCCGTGAGCTTCTCGGAGGAGCAAATCTGGACAGGCCCAGAAAGCGGAGAGTTTCGTGTGTCATCCCTTAATGAGGTACCGAGTATTTATGGATGATCAAATACTGGATGTATGCTAAAATATCGCCGTTTATCTTCGCGTCCCCGAATTCCTTGAATATAACACATCTCTCCTATATTCCTTCTTCAATAAGATTACCGAGATATTTTAAATATGATACTCTCAGAAAGCAGAAACATTAATATTTGACATTATTTATATCTAATATAGTAAGCGAATTTTCTGATATAATCTAGCGAGATATTTGATTTCATATTATACGGACGTTCGAACGTTCCGTACCAATGCTGATGTTTGTGTTTCTTCACGCGAAGAAACAACAGCTGATGATTGGGCTACGTAAGAATTTGGGATAGAATCGTTTGCCCTACCGATAGATATATAGATAAGCCGAAGTCGACAGTTCGCGGGTCAAAATGCTTTCGTGCGCGTATGAGCTACATGCACTGCGATCCTGCTAATAAAAAGCATCAATGAAAATGAGTTCCTATTCATTTTCTCGGCCTACAATATACAAATATGTATTTTAATCCGAAGGCTCTAATCGTGAGTAAAATATTTATAGGTGTCTCGAATGAATGGTGCGCTCGACTCCCTTCCGATAAATACACGTAAGCTAAAATCGAACCTAATTCTTTCAAGATAACGTCATTGACGTCATTAACGTAATCTCACGGCGACGGTTAACTCCTATTAAAATACTTGAGTAAAAAAAAATTATCTTCCGTTTATAATAGGCTTATAGATTTTTAGTCTTTTCCTGTTTATTTACATGACGTCGTTTAAGAGGCACACTTACGCGACGTCATAAAGTTTAAAAAATTTAAAACCAACGTACTCTCTCTAGAAGAACGAAATGTTCATGCAATTGTTTTTTAATATTGTATCTTTATCAAAACGATAATATCCTGAACGAGTTACAAAATTCATAATAATATCGGCTCGACAATTAAGACGTTTTCGCCATTATAGCTTCCAATTGTTTTCACAATTTGAGCGATAATGTAAATGACAAATGAGCAAAAAAAAAATAATTACAAACGGTTTTTCAATTCCGCTCGCGTTTCATCCCTGGTGGGGATCGAACCCACGACCTTTGGATTAGAAGTCCAACGCGCTATCCTCTGCGCCACAGGGACTCGGTAAGCTCAGCGCCTTGATTGCTACAATAGGAGACGCACGTCTTTCGTCTTTTCTTTCATAGATGCCACTAGTGCGCGTGGCAATTAAAACGTCCAGTAACGCGCACACGAAAATTTTTTGGTGGACGCAAATCAGTCATTCGAGAAATGCGTAATAGTATTCAAAGAGACTAAAAAGACTCATTATCACAATGACATATTATTATTTATCATCGTTTACTGTCAAGACTGATTTCCACACTTATTATTTATTTAAATATGAACCACTACAAATCAAAGCGAGTGCGGAAATGACGTCAGGAACACTGTGCAACTACGAGTACAATCATACGTCGATCAGCTGATTCCACGAACGGAGCTGAAATTTGGCAAAAGATGACGGAACAACGCGACCGGTTGTAGTTTTTGGAAAATCTACATCGCGCGGAGCGACGAGCGATCTCGCGTCGTCCCTGCGAGGTCGCGACGATCGGTGGGTGGCGGGCTGGCGGGACAAAAGGGTTGACCGCGTGGTAGGGGGCCTCGACGGGAAATATGGCCGTCGCGGAACATATGACAAAGAACGGCGGGCTCCTGTCGCGACCGACGACGGCGACATCCTCGCGACGACGACGACGAGGAGGACGCGTCTCGCGCGGCACCGCTGATCGCCGTCGTTAACCGTCAGCCGCCAGCCGCCGGCGGCGTCGCGTCGCGTTGCGTCACGTCACGTCGCGTCGCTTCGCGTCGCGTCGCCTCGCGTCAGCATCACGTCGCGTCGCGTCGCGTCGCGGCGTCGTCTCTCCCGTCGTGCAGCGTGCGGCGACGGAGGTGCCGAGCGACGGGCAGAGGAGAGCTCCGCGCGGGCGTTCAGCGCGGGCAGCGAGCGAGGGTCGAGGTCGTGGACGAGGATCGACGTCGCCGCCCCCGCGGTGCCGCCGGCTCCGTGTGCAGCAGAGCCGTCGCAGCCGCCACCGCCGCCGTCGTCGTCGCCGTCGTCGCTGGCCGCCGTTGACGCCGCCGTCGACACCGTCGTGTCCGTGTCCGTGGTCGCGCGACAGTGGTGATATAGAGCGGCGCAGCGGGGGAGCCATGACTACGCGTGGAGAATGGGCTCGATCGCGTCGGTGCTGCAGTGGCATTGCTCGGAGTGCGCCCTGATAAATCCGACGGAGAGCGCGAGATGCGCCAGGTGCGGGCTGACGCGGCTCAGGAGCGACGAGAGGGCCAGCCTCGATCGCAGGCAGGACCGTGCCACGAGCGTAGCCGCGGAGCGTAGTGGCAGCGCGCGCCAGGGGGGAGGGAGAGCGGTGGTCGCGGCGCACACGGGGGATCGCGCGCGACGCTCGACCAGGTGCCGCGAGGACGGAGAGGGTCCCGCGAGGGGGGAGGCCTCCTCCGGGGAATCGACGCCGCCGACGCCACCGCCGAGGGCAGACAGATTGGCGCGCAACCCGACGGAAACGGTCGGTCAGTCCCGACGTCCCGCTTCTCACGGGTGAGGATCCTCACCTCGTACTCCCTTCTCCTCGTCCTCCTCCTGGCTCTCTTTCCCATGTGTTTTGCCCGTGCTCCAAAACTATCCTATCTGCATGGATAGTCACGAGTTGTTTGGAGATACCTGAAACACACACTGTATCACAGAGTATGATTCTCTTATGTCATGTTTATGTTGTTTACAAGAAGTAGAACTGAATTTTTGGCACTTAATCCTTAATCAAGCTCCCCTTTATGTGAGCATATCTATAATGAACAAAATCTCAAGTTTAAAACAAGAGTTTGCAGACTTTCAAATTAATGTTTCATCAATATTTAATATTGTTTGTTATATTTTGCAATAAACATAGATTGAGATTCTTCGCTTAATTTTCTTTTCAAATGCTACAAACAAACATGTTCTCATTTTGAAAGATAAATTTTACACATTCTTACGGTATGTGTTCCTATAATTTTGCAGTTTTGAGAGGCACTTGTCTGCAGCCGACGTTAGGAAGAATTCTCACTGCGGCTTGTTGGGTGGTAATTCATCCGACAGGAAACCACTGAAGCGTTTTTCGTCCTTACCTTCTTTAGTCACACAGTGGACTTGTATTCGATGTCTATTGGACAATAATTGCATCTCACCGATTTGTGCGGCTTGCGATGCTAGTGCGTCGATAGCTCAAATCGACGGAAAGCAGATTGGCGCACGCAAGAGTAGAAAGATTAATCTGTACAAAGAAAATCGTCTTAAAGTCACATCTGGACTTTTGGCCAACGTCCTAGATGGGGGTGTTAGCAAGAGTGGCTCCGGTAACGATGGTAAAATTAATATTACAGGTGAGTGTCACACAATACAATCGTAGGAATCGTCAGAAAATCGTCACGTTTTAGATAATTGAAAGTTGTTGCTCGCAAAATTTTTCAGGCATGGCACAGTTGACAAGCATAAGCCGAAGCCAAAGAGGAAGAGGGCACCATAAAGACTGGATCTTGCCGTCAATCGGAGCAATGGAGTCCACTACGCTTCCGTTCACAGATAACAGCGATACCTCGCAACGTTCTCCAAAACGACATAGTCCTTCTATGTACGAGCGGGTCAAGTCTAAAGTTAGTCGTTCGCTGTCGAACGGTTCCGTTGTTCAAAAATTATCGGAACACATGGTACAACGACCTACGAGCCTGGTGGTGCCGGAAGCGCGTCAAGATGATGGCTTGTGGAGCTGCGACAATTGCACGCTGGACAATGCGCCCGGTTTGGAGCAATGCGAGGCGTGTGACGCCCCTAGGAGTCCCGCGCCTTGCAGCGGAGTGGTTATCAGTGTGCCGGCTTGGGTACCGCGCGCGTTATCGTCCGCCGGACCCCTGTCCTACAGAAGATCCTTCTCGGACGCCGATTCGGTCGCGAATGTGACGCAGAAGAAAACTGTTAACCGTAGGAGTTTGAACGACGAGGAACCGCCTGCGGTGCCGCCGCATTCCATTGGCTTCAACTCGAGACCAAAGTATTCCTATATTGGGATTACGGATCCCGACATACCGCCGCCATTGCCAAAGAAACAGAGCAGTAAGTTAGGTCTGGTGCCAACGAAGGCGCACAGCGAGGCGACCAGCCCGGTGGGCGAGGTATCGAATGTGAGCCCGCTAAAGCGTATGTGGACCTGCAGAAAGTGTTCTTACGCGTATAACCCACTGTGGTCAAGCGGTTGTGACATCTGCGGTTCGTCCCGATCACCCCCGTCGTTAACGCAGCCCAGTTTGATAACTGTCACGAAGGACACGAGTAGCTATCCGACGCATGCACAATCCCCGATCGTGGTGTCGAGGGATAGCGTCAGATATATACCACCGAAGGCGGCCACTCTAGCTACAGCGGAATCCGATCTGGACGATCAGATCGATCCGCCGTCACCGGTGTGGACGTGTAAAAAGTGCACTCTGCTGAACCCCGCGTCGAGAACAACGTGCGAGGCTTGCTGCGGCTCGAAGTTGAAAAGCATCATGCATCTGGAGGATGCCACTCTACGAAAGGGTGAGAGTTGGGTATGCCCATCGTGCACGCTGAGGAATCCGCTTTCCGCGCAAAACTGCAACGCCTGCAAGACGTTAGCGGACTTCTTAGAGGTCCCGAAAGACAATAGGGCCCTTGGCCAACGGAGTCCAAGCCCAAGACTCTGTTCAACCCCGACGAATTCCAAAGCAGTTACTCCGAGGCATAGAAATTCCGTAAGAAGAAACGGTTCGTCGGTAGGTGATAAAAGGCACTCGAGGACTAGAGATCCTTCACACACTCAAGTTAGTACTTATCTTTTTCTTAGAACTCTTAGAAATAAGTTATTGGCATGAGCATAATAATTCTTGATTGGTTCGCTCTTGCCGAAACTTTCAATTTACCTTACTCTTGGTTTTTATTCTTTATTTTGCAAATTGATATTTGCGCAATAAATTAGAGGATTGTTGCTATTTTTATCTCTAATGTTTTCTTTTTATATCTAGTGGCAATGTAAATTGTGCACGTATGAGAACAAGAGTACAACTGTTATCTGCGAAATGTGCCAAAGCTCGAAGTTGCTGTCCCAAGTATCTGGAGACAGAGGGATACCTAGGCTTCTCGAGTCGGGCACTAGTACTCTTAGAATACAGCGGCAAGAGAGCGTGGTGATGGAAAATCTTAGACAGCTGGAGGAAAGAGACGCGCTGGAGAAATGGGAGCGTATTGTACGATATTGCAAGGAGGTAGGAGCATAAGTTTAAACCATATTGTAGATGCCTAGGATGCTAAATTATTAATAAGATATAATACTTTTCTCATTTATCTTGCAGACAAACGAGCCATTCGTCGATGATTCGTTTCCGCCTGCTCCGAAATCCCTGTACTATAATCCCGCGGATACGAAAGATAATCATGTCGTCCAGTGGAGAAGACCACACCAAATTAACGTGGACTCAAGTGTCGATTCTAAACTGCCTTGGGCTGTCTTTAGGACACCCCTACCTTCTGATATCTCGCAAGGTGTCTTAGGAAATTGTTGGTTACTGTCGGCTCTGGCTGTTTTGGCCGAGAGTGACGAGCTCGTGAGAAGAGTTTTGGTCATGAAAGAGACATGCCCCGAAGGTGCTTACCAAGTTAGACTGTGTAAAGATGGAAAATGGACGACGGTGCTCGTTGATGATCTATTACCCTGTGATAAGAGAGGCCACTTAGTATACTCTCAGGTATGTGTCCATACGCTACATAAAGATATGTTATATTAAAATTAGAATAAAATTTTACGCCATTTACATTATAGGCTACTAAGATCCAAGCTCGACCGTAAACGGTGTAAATTTTATTCTAATTTGATTGTATCATAACGGTCGTATATTTCTTTTATTATTGTTATATTGGGTTAACCCTTAGCTGGCACTGTGGGGTATTAAACGCCCCAGTTTAGCTCTAATTTAAGCCCTCCTATAGTACGAAAATGGTACTAAAAAATGGAAGAGTTATGAATTTTTTAGTGAAAATAGTCATTTTTTCGTTTTCTTTTACGTTCTCCAATTTTTTTCATACTTAATATTACATTTTATCAAAATAACCTATATGATATCTGTTAAAACAACATTCGAAGATTATCTTGGAATTTTTTTAAGTAAAAAAAATCAATAGCTTCCTCGTAGCAAGCATTTTAGTGGTGGGGTCTGAAACGGCCCAGTGTGCCAGCTATGTGATTCTGGTGAAGTGTGCCAACTAAGGGTTAAATATTATATTCCCCGACACGCGTATATATTATTAGTGACACGTACATCTTATATTAAAGGCAAAAAGAAAACAGCTTTGGGTGCCGTTAATTGAGAAAGCAGTTGCTAAAATACATGGCTGTTACGAGGCCTTAGTGTCCGGCCGTGCTATAGAAGGTCTAGCGACATTAACTGGTGCCCCGTGTGAGAGCGTGCCTTTACAACCTTCAGCATTGCCAAGCGAAGACGAACTCGATAGGGACCTAATATGGGCACAACTCTTGTCCTCGAGGCAAGCTATGTTTTTAATGGGTGCTAGCTGCGGAGGCGGTAATATGAAGGTTGACGAGGAGGAATATCAACGCAAAGGTTTAAGGCCGAGGTAAAATGGAATTATTTTATATTATATATTTAAATTCGATTTTTGTTCCTTTTATATTTTTTTGTTGATTGTTTTTAATCAAAATGTCTATTCCAGACATGCATATTCTGTCCTCGATGTCCGTGATGTACAGGTAGGTGTCACAGATGATGTACACACCTAGCTTGACGTTTTACTTGACTTAACTTGAAACAAGTGTGGTGAAACAAGTGAACATGTCACGCGATTGTTACGCAGGGAATACGGTTATTACGACTACGCAATCCTTGGGGTCATTATAGTTGGAAAGGGGATTGGTCGGACGACAGTCCTATATGGACTCCGCAACTACGAGAGATGCTTATGCCGCATGGTGCTTCAGATGGCGTCTTTTGGATATCCTTTGACGACGTTTTAAAGTACTTCGATTGCATTGACATCTGCAAGACGAGAGTCGGATGGAGCGAAGTGAGATTGCGCGGCACTCTCCCTCCATTGTCGTCCCTCAGACATTTGTCGTGTGTCCTTTTGACAGTATTAGAACCCACCGAAACGGAATTTACGCTATTCCAAGAGGGCCAAAGGTGAGACGATTAAACCGCGCGGTTCGCGCGCGAATATAACATAACGAATATATGATTTTCTAGAAATTCAGAAAAATCGCAACGTTCTCAACTGGACTTATGCGTAGTAGTTTTTCGCACGCGATCTCCAGCCGCTCCAGAAGTCGGTAGATTAGTGGAACACAGTAAGCGGCAGGTACGCGGCTTTGTCGGCTGTCACAAGATGTTGGAGAGAGATCTATATATCGTCGTATGCCTAGCCTTTAATCATTGGCACACTGGAATGGAAGATACTTCTAGTTATCCGGAATACGTTCTTGCTATTCACAGCTCAAAGAGACTTCTCGTCGAGCAAATATCACCACCTGCTTTTGTCTTAGCCGATGCCATTATAAGTCTAACATTGGCTAAAGGACAACGGCATGAAGTAAGCCATTACATCGTATTTTGAATAATGCGTAAAGTAATTATTTCTAAAATTTATATCAATATACATCTTACAGGGCAGGGAAGGCATGACTGCTTATTATTTAACTAAAGGGTGGGCCGGTTTAGTGGTAATGGTTGAAAATCGTCACGTAAACAAGTGGATTCACGTAAAATGCGACTGCCATGAAAGCTATAACGTCGTGTCCACGAGAGGACAACTCAGAACTGCCGATAGTGTTCCTCCCCTTCACAGGTAAAATTTAATTAAGCTTCTGATCACAGCACGACCAAATTTTACATTAATACTTTGATTTCAGACAAGTCATCATAGTTCTAACGCAGTTGGAAGGTAGCGGAGGTTTCTCAATAGCCCATCGACTTACGCACAGATTAGCTAACAGTGGAAATTTGCACGATTGGGGACCGCCTGATACACAACATTGTCCTCAAATTGATACTCAGGTAGAAGGTTTGCACAGTCCTCGCTTAATAACGTGAAGAAAGGAACACAAAACGAACAGAGGCCGTTGCTCGAGGAAAGGGTTGCCGACTGTATTCAGTAACGATTTTCGTAACGTCGAGAAATTGACTGGAAAGAAACCAAAGCAAGCTACAAACATTTCAGCGTACTATAAAACGTTCGGAAGAACATTAGAATATTTCTTGTGCTTTCTAGCCAATGATACTCCACGGATGCTCTTAGCGTTACAACATGCTCAGCATTGGACGTAATACAATAAATAACAATTAACGCGTACAATGGTTCTGGACTCAGTGAAAAAAATACTTTTTTTCGAATAAATAGTGAATCATGCACTTCGCGCGCGCTAACGGGAAAAAGGATGAACCTAAAATATATATAAAAAAAAGTAAAATAAAACTTACGTGCAAATTAAGTGTTTCTGCTGGAACCATTGAGCCCCGTAAAGAAGACTTATGGAAAATTGAATATTTATGAAGAAACGAGTTGAACATTTTGCTTGTTATATAAACGAAAAAAAATTATTTTCTCAACTTAACATTTAAGCATCGTAAGAGAGATGACAAAACCTAAAAGATTACATAATAATATAATATAAAATGAAATCATTAGGAGACATTAAAAGAACAAAAGGATGTGTGTGGAACACCGTACACATTGTTTTTTGGAATTGCTTAGAATGTAGTACGATTACGCGGATCGTGACATTTCCAATTTAACCAATGTTTACATGCCGATCCTATTGCTGTAAGGCCGTATTTGAAACCCGCATTTAAGAGAACTTGGATTCTTAGTTCCATTTAATATATGCACGATGTAAAAAGAGAAGTGGCTGGAATCTCAACACGAGGATATGTATCGACTGTAGGGTAGAATGTTTATTTAGACTTTGTTGTTTCCATCTCGCAACTGAATGGAGAGCTTGTGCTGAAACGGATGTAGCGTGTAGCTACGGAAAGAAAGAGAGAGAGAGAGAGAGAGAAAACCAAAGGTCTCTCTTGAAACTTTTAAAAGTATCTCAACGCGTTCACTGCCATTCTATGCAATGTATGTATAAAGCCTACTTTCGCTTCTACTGTAAAATCGCTTACTTAGTTGAGGACAGAATTAGAGAATCGTCGATAATACTCCGTGCACACTGATTACATTCTTTTGCCTCAGTAAATATGTTGCAAGATACATGCGCAAGCATGGCAGTCAGCGGGTTAGACATCGTTAATTCTGCTTTTACGTGAATCTCAAAAAGAAATTTTCAAAGTGTTTTTTATCGTTCGTCCATCCAGTCGATATCGAGGTCATGATATCAGTTCCTTGAGGGAAAACCTGATATTTCCGTTTTAATGTCAAACTGCCATATTTCATGTTTTTAGACAATGATTGATTGACACACGCGTTTGACATACGTCTTTGAAATGCAATTATATCGAATCAAAAAATTATCTGGCGCTCTCTATATACATTGAATGTAGTGATGCGACAATACGCGATGCTGTGATCAGCCATTGATGCTTCGATCTGAAACCGGAAACTGTATTAAGAGATCTTTTATTTAACTGACTGAAGCTACATAATGAATCAATAGTACTTCAATTAATAGTACAAAATTCCCATACACCTCGAATTTGTTTGAATTGTTCAAATGAATGGGCTACATAGTTATATAAGTTCTATTTTGAAGAATATTTTTAAAATGTGAATTACAATGTCACTATCACTTAAATGTCGTGAGTATAGTTCTTGCCGAGTCAAACGATTAGTAAAGATTCACATATTGATACACTTTTACATGTACTTTTTTTTAGTTTTGCCTTATATCGCAAATCGCGATTCGACTCATATGACTGTCTCCGATAAGGTAAAGCGCAAACGAGACATTCATTCCCCTAACGTTGATCTCATAACAGCAGGCCGAATTGTCTTAGCGAGGCCTAAGTGTTAGTAACTAGTTTTAAGGGTTTAAACGAAGAGCATAGTTTCGGGAAATGTCTGTTTGAAAAATTTGTATTGACGCACGTTGACTGAAATACGTCCACATAATCGGTCTTTACAGTGATGCGCTAAACAGAGTTCAGTAAACTGTTCGTTAATAAAATCGATTCCCTCGTGATGGTTCGCGACTTAAACGGCTGTTTTAATACCGGTCAAATAATTAAACATTGGAACCTACGAACCTTTGTCTACGAACGTCATTTAACTCGTCGAGACATTCGAGGGATTTATTCTTTACGTGTACTCTTAGTATCTGCAGTAGATTCTTGCATTTGAGTGGCCTTTGTTTACAAGCAGAGATAATAGTTTCGTAAATATAAGACGCGGACTACCAGAGTTGTGCGCTTCATGAAACTGGGCGATAAATTGTTCTTTAAGTACCAACGATAGCGTGGATGTGAGAAAAAGAAACTAAGAGAGAGAGGGAGAGAGACTTCCTTTTCTCGACATTGTCATACGACACCCATGGTGAAATCGCAATCTTGAACACACGCAGAAAAACTAGAGGATCCTCGGTTTTTTTTATACCAAGTACGAGATGCATTTACGCGAGCATAGTACCACGCTGATATATACAGTGCCATACGACGTCGATAACGGCGAGGTATACCCCGTGTGAACGGACGGCGAGCGTTTCCCGACGATGACCGTACATTCGCATGTCGCAATGTAACATTGCAAGAGCGTTTCTCCCCGCGGAATGAGCAAACACAAATGATCTATTTTACATATTGCATAATCACCGAGGCTAAAGCGTTCAGGCGTTCCCGTTTTGCGGCGCTGTAGAACCGCGTGTACTGCACTGTTTGCCGAAGCGGTGAATGAATATTAATTTATTAGCGGATGCGCGCGGTGTCCGAGGCATGCGTGTTTTATTTTTACTATACGCACTCGTAGGGGCAAAACCGATGCAATTCCGCGCGACGTAGGGAAATCCGCGGGATCTCGTCGCGGGACACGTCTTGTTGGGAAATCACGTGTAGTATCCTTGAGATATATTGCGTGTAAAAGAGATATCTTGGTAATATTTTTAAAATATACTCATGTAACTATCGTATACACACGTCTACTGAGTATACATATATTTTCACTATATAGGGCCCAAGATATTCTCAGAATGCAGCTTGAATTTCCTCTTCGTGATTGCTATGTACATTTTATTGAGATATCTCCCGATGCAAGAGAGAGAGAGACAGAGAGAAAGAACATTTCAGTAATTTACATGTTCGGTAATATTTTAAGAAAATCGATTTGCATATATCTAAATACATTCAGGAAGACTTTAACGCATCCCGCAGATTTTCATTGTCGCGCAGAATAATATCCGTACATACAGAAACTACGACGACCGACGGTTGCTCTGCAGCTTGAGAAAATAGGGAACGCCATCGGTTGTTCTAGTTTCGCGATTTTGATATATTTTGATACAATGAAGAAGGCAAAGTTCGATCATCGCCGTTCTGTCAAACAATCGCCGCGAAAGATCTGCACAAGCTAGAAGCGGACAAGATGTATTGTACATTTAAGAACAGTAGCTCATCGTGCGTTTAGCTCTACGTTTTTCTTTTGCAATCTTTTTTTATAAATAAGATTGAGAAAATCGTACGTTTATATACGTTCGAAAGCCCGTTGCGCCACCGATCTTGGTACCGTTCGCGTCAAAGAGCTTATCGAAATTTCCTTGTCAACATTTCCGTAATACGGAAGCGAGGCATAAAATTCGGCGCGACTGAGCGTTATCGGCATAATTGATTCCTAACGCTAAACGCTAAACGCACGGCGAGAGTGCAGGCCTACGTAAGCACAAACATCCAAGAGGAAGTACCATTTGTACATAAAGAGGAATAATTTATTCTATTTATGGTAGAGAGAGAGAGAGAGAGAGAGAGAGAGAGAGAGTGAGAGAGAGAGAGAGTGGAGAGAAAAGAGGAGCCGGCCAGGAATCGCGCACTGTTATGTTATATTTTTGAGTTGTTTTGCATGTGCTTCGGTGTCTCTGTCATACGCGGCTGCGAGCCGCGCGGTGAGTTCGTAATGCATTCTATATATAAATAAATAAATATATATAAATATATATATAGCGCAGTTAGAGAGTGATATACCGAGATCGAGATACGACGATGACGTGCGAGGCGTAAATGTCCGTTTGGATGGTCCCGCGCGTCGGCGGCACGCGAATCCTCTCCGGGGAGGGAATTTCGCGTTTGCCAATTATCACTTAATTAAGTTTGCTTTGAGCACGGCTCATTCGCGTGCCGCCGCCCCGCGAGCGCCGACGGATCGCTTTACGGACGGTCGCACGTCCTCGCAGAGTACCTAGGAATATATTCTTAATATGTGAAGAAGATATAAGAATTACACGGTGTCTCGTTGTATTTGTATAATAAGGTGTAAAGAGAGAAAGAGAGAGAGAGAGAGAGAGAAAAAAAAAGAAAGAAAAAAAACGGAAAAAGTGTCATTCTCATGGTCATTGAGCGACTCGTACTTCTTAAATGATGCTACACGTACAGGGTGCATTCTAAATTGCGTTAACGCGGCGTCAACTGCGTATCCGTATTTTCTATCTCGACATGATGGAATTGGAACGATCGACTCCGTGACTCTGTGATTCGGTAAAAAAGGAGAAAGGAAAACGACGTCGAGAATTTTTTTAAGGATCAACCTCGTAAGAACCGGAATGTCTCCGATTAAAATTGGAATTTATGGGTTCTGAGAGTTCGCTTCGGGCTATAAATTTTGATACGTGGTCGATACTCACATCTCAAGCGTGCCGATATATTCTAATGTCAAGCCGACAGCACGATAGCACTGATTTTCCGAGTTCCAGCGTATCGATCTTCGCGGTGGAATTGAAAATCGATGCTCGCGCGAAATAAGTTAAGCGAGAGAACAGAGCGGACTCGCGGAAATGAGGGTGGAAAAAATGTGACGGATTTAAATCACGTTTCACGCGTATCGCGGATTATCGACGGCGTTTTTCAAGGGAGATACGATCGCTATAGAGAATATTGTAAAGAATCGGGCACGGTGATGTACGTGGAGGTAAAAAAAGATGCTTTTGGACGTGTTACTTTTTATGTCGTTCAGCTCGCGGCTGTGATCATTTTAGAAACACCCATGTACGAACCCGAACCAGCAATCAACTTTGTGATAGTCTGTGTACCGAATCTGATGAACATCGTTAAATTAATCCCATCTCCTATAGGTAAGGTGTAATAATTATTAGACTCTCATCACGTACACGCAAAGGACAAAACATATTTACTACGTCATAAAGTGATAACGAGATTGTGTTGTTCCCTAATTTGTATCATGTAGGCACGTTTAATAATAAATCGAAATATTATCTACATTGCCTTCGTTATTTCCATTTTCCATATGGATTTTCCTTGAGAGGGATCTGATGATCGATTTCACCATTGGAAAAAAATTTACATATGTAAAATGGCTTTATTTCCTCTACTAGAAAAAATTTAAAATATATGACATATATCGGATAAAAACGTTCCATCGCGAAATATAATTACTAGTGTTGATCTGCCATATGCATGATTTCAAAATCGTCTAAAGATAAAATCAAAATTCGTAAATTTATCATATGTGAGATGATTTTGCTTTTATTAATCTAGATGAGAGATAAGATGATTATTGCGATTTATCTAAATAATTTTTTAGACACACACATAAAAATTTATAAAAAGAATTACGCAGATTATAAAAGGTATATTAAAATAGTACTCAATTTTAAATTTTTATTAATGTTGTATTTCTAAGATAAAGATGAATGTACTTTGCATATTTTTCATTCAGATTTCTATATTTCTAATTATTAATTTATTTTTCATTTAAATTTTGGTAACTATTGTAGTCAATGTAATGGTGTTGGATGAACGATATATGATTGGATGTAGTGTGAGATGGGATGTCGATAAGGGCAATGAGTATTGTTGCTGAATTTGTTTATATATTTAATCGGCGCACCCAAGCGCTCGCGAGAAGGCGCGTTTGCCCGCACGCGGCTAATTAATGCGGTGCCGGACTGCCATCTTGGTATAGGGCAACCACAAGATAAAAATAAAGATAATTCCATTTCTTCGTGGATGATATAGATAATTATATCTAGATACAGGCAAATTTCTAATCATATGTATGTAAGATTGTTCTACATTTTATGTAATTTAGGCAATTTTAAGATTAGATTCAGACGTAGGACCATAAATTCCATAAATTCGTTGGATGTGCTGGCATGCTCACTAGCACGTACGATCCATGTGTGCGTCAGTAGAAAAATCTTCATTCCCTTCATTTTACGTACGAAAATAGTAGCATGGCCGTCCGACCTATAATTAAACGTGGCCGCCGCGTTAGCAAATGTCGGTTTGTTCAGTATGATAAAGTTAGCGGCCGATGAACGATGTTCTCGCAATAAGTCTGACCTAGTTATATCGCCAGGGGGAATTAAATAAACTTAATAAAATGTAATAAACATACCATTTTGATCGTGCGTCTGATGTTACTTCATTTTCGGCTGCCGAATCAATACCGTAAGTATATGGAAATACATTACATATGTAAGCTTAAGGGAAGAACTTCGATGGTGTAAAGTACAACGTACTTTCAATTCACACTTACTCAGCTCGTTCTCCTCGCAGCTAAATTAATTAAATTAATGGTCGGACTTCAGAGACCTAAGTGGTCAAAGTTTAAATCCGATTTCGGCGATGATCTTGGAAATTAATTGATCATGGAGAGTGCTCCGAGGTACGGTGCGTGCCCGGTGTGCGGCGAAAACGCCACGTTGAAGTGCGGCAGCTGCAAACGGGAATTTTACTGCGACAAGTCGCACCAATCTCAAGACTGGCCGCGTCATAAGTCCACGTGTGGCGGTTGGGAGATAGGTCGCGACCCTGCACTCGGACGGCACTTGCTGGCGACCAGGGACTTGACGCCGGGAGACGTGATCCTCTCGGAGGTGCCTTTGGTCTGGGGACCATCGACTCACGCGAATCAGCGGGTCTGCGTCGGTTGCGGTAAACGGTGCGACGACGTCGACGCGAGATGCGGCGGGTGTTGCTGGCCGGTGTGCAGACCCGATTGCGGAGGATTGTCCGATAAGAAGAGGCACCAGCTCGAGTGCGCTTTCCTTGCGCACGCTAGAATTGTTCCCAGGTACCTCTATCCGGCGCAAGTTTTGGATAGTAATGAAGTATCCACCTTGAGATACCACTAAATTAGCGAGATATTTAACAAAGGGAGAGGAGAATTTGTTTAATCGCGACTTGAGTCGTACCTACATCCGGAAAGTTTTAATTGTCTAAAAATGTTTCTAAAGAAGCAGTTTTTCGTTCGCGTCATTAATTTCACGCTACGCCCGCAGATGTGAGGTGCTTCTGGTGATTCGTATACTGATACTGTGGCGCACGAAATCGCGACGTTGGACGTCTTTGGCCAAACTGCAGAATCATGTGGAGTCGCGTGGACCCGGCACCGAGGCTCACGACGAGGTGTTGAGTGTGAACCAGCATCTCGGGCCACTTTTATCGATGGCGTCTGATTGCAAAGACATTCTGCCGATGATTTGCGGCCTGATCGACGTGAACGCGTTGGAGACCGCGCCGCCGGAAGGCTCGGTGGCGATTTACGAGAACGCGTCTCTTCTAGAGCACTGCTGCATCGCGAACACGCGACACAGCTTTCGCGTCGACGACAAAGGCAGGCCGCGGATTACCGTATACGCGGTCACGTCAATTAAAAAGTACGTATGTAGCTTCATTTATCTCTCTCATAAAAAAATTATTCATCTACTGAGAGATCTATTGTCGCTAAATAAAAAAAAAAGAATATTCTGAATTTAAAAATATCTTTAGTTTTGACGTGAAAATCTTGAAATAATTAGATTATATTGCGTTAAACGAAGAAAACTTGCTAGAATAAAGTCATTTTATACAGTTCAAGAAAAAAAGTTGAAATAAAAAGTTAAAATTCTTATAAGAAGATTATATATTGTTCAGTATATACAAAACAATGAACGCGTTAATTTGAGTATACATATAAGTTTTGATTTGTTACTTCTTTCTTTTCTGTGTACGCATTTCGCGCGATTGATATTTTTAGGGGAGAACACTTGAGCACCATGTACACACACGCGCTTTGGTCCACCAGAGTCAGGAGGGAGCATCTCCTTGCCACGAAATACTTCGCTTGTCGATGCAAGCGTTGCGCCGATTCCACGGAATTGGGCACGCATTTAGGCACCCTGAATTGTCCCTGCAAAAACGGACTCATGTTGCCAAACGATCCCCTAAACCTGAATACCGATTGGTCCTGTGACGCGTGTCCGGGAATAGTGACGTCCACGGAGGTCGCGGAGTTGATGGATAGACTGGAGCAAGAAGTTACGGAGGTCATGAAGCAGGCGACCAAACATACCTTATCTGATCTTCTTTCACGGTAGAGCCTTATGCCTTTTTCCTAATTGATGATACATTGTTGAGTAGGAAAGTCTAGCTTGTATGTAATTTGCATGTTATTTTGTGTTCGCTGAGAACAATGTTAAATATTAGACAGTCGCGATGAACGTTCATATTTTTTGCGCTATTACTTGGGAACTCAACAAATCGTCCGTTTAGGCTTACGGTGCTGCTACATCCCGGTCATCAGCATTGCATATCCGTGAGCCACTCACTGATGCAGCTGCTACCGGCGACCGATCCACGGAAATCGGAATTATGTAAGCGCGTCATGGACACGGTAAGTCGATTGGATCCGTACGGCGCTCGTTTGGCGCTTTACACGGCGGTCACCCTGCGGGAGCTCGCGACATGTCCCGGCGAGGATAAGCGAGCCCATCTCGCCAGAGCGGCTTCGTTGCTGAAAGCAGAACCGCCAAATTCGCCCGGTGAAAGGCTCCTCAGACTCATCGAAGTGGAACTTTGATCTTAGCCCGTCGTGACACGTAACAGTAGCTATATTTTTGTTATTATACAAGTCGATATGTAAAACAGGGAAGGATCTCTAGAGTTCTTACTTACAAATGAGAAAGTACACGCCAGACTCGCGTGAATGCCAATTACTTGTTTGTCTGTCTAAATTTTCGTTTATTTGTTTTTCTTTTCGATTTCATGTAATCTCTATTCGTAACTACAGATGGCCGTAAAAATGGCAAAATTATTGTATTTATTTAGGGTGAGAGGAGTATAAAAAAACTTATAACTATATGAAGAATGTATACACATACATGTTATACAAATATCAAAATACGTTGATGTATACGTTTGTTGTCGATCCGCATTTACCACGGATGTCGCATATGTGTGTGTGTGTGTGTGTGTGTGTACACTGGTATGGTTGTACATGTCGTAAAATCTAGACTAGATGACTGTGCCTCTGCGACTGAACGTAATCCTTAAATCCGGAAATAACTTCTCGTTGCGCTTTTATTGTTTTCACATCGATTCGCGCTCAGTGTTGTCGCGATTGGTTGGCAAGTAAACTTAATAGCGAGATAAAATAGTTCACATGCGAAAATAAAACGGGAGTTATTTATCGAGTCCAATAAGATCCAATAGATAATCACCGTTTATACTTACCTGAATAAAATTTTAAAACAGCGAAAATTTATATAAAATATTAATATCAGTTTGCATGTACCTACTTCAATAGATTTCTAAAACTCGCGTTATTGTCGCGATAGATATACGATTTGCACGTCTGATCCTCGAAACCTTGTAGATCGTTTTTTTCCCGGTATGCAAGGTGTTCGAAAGGTTTCTTAAGTGTCTATGTGCCCTTTTTCCATCAATAGTCTCAATTACATGAAAAGTCACGACATCCATATATCACTTGAGAAACTTTTCGAACAACGCTCGTACATTATTTGATGAGAAGACAGGTGGGTCTAGGAGTCACCAACGGTGCCCCTATCGTCGCGTCGGTCTTACAGTTCGCTTAATAGGAATCATACGGATTACGTTACGCAGGAACGTCGTGTGCGCACACCCAGCAGCGGGTAGGACAAGGACTGGCCGTTCATCTGCGCCGTGATCTGCAAAAGGTAAGCCTTGCCGGGCTGCAGCCTCCTCAGGGTGAACGGCAGCGCTCGATCATTCGGTGGGTTACGCTTCTCCTCGCAAACCTCGAACGTGTATTCGGACCGCCTACGCCGATGGAGCCCGCACTGATCCGGCACGGTCGTGACACTCGCCAAGGACGACGAACTCCGTAGTTCCTTCACCAGGATGCAGTATTTCGCGGCGCCGGCCGGTTCCACGCCTATCGTCACTTCGTGGCATGTCCTAAGGGATCGGTACTCCCGCGGCGGGTTCTTGGACGGTATCTGCGCCAAAAAGTGCGACGTCCAATTTACTTCTCGAACAAGACAAAGCTCTGGTTAATCGGAATTTATTATCGACGACGGGAGAGCCAATCGATGATGATTTTACGCGACTACGGTGCTATATTCTTGTAAATTCTCAAAGAATGTTAGTATGGTATAACTAGATGTGAGTTTATCTATAATATATTTCTCCTTAGGGTAGACCGGGGACAAAAGTAACAGGGTACAGTTGTAACATCGTGAATATTTCTTAAACTATAAAAGGTATGTGTGTATGACCGCGAGGCGAGATCCGCTAGATAGAGCGGCATTTGTTCCTTAGTTCATTGCCGCCCCTCGCGGAACGTGCACGTGTGCAGGAGAAGAAGTTACTTTTTTCCTTCCTGAAGTAAGTTTTCTTACGTGCATAAAATCTGAAATATTTTTTGTTCTTTATGCCGAAGGTATAAGGTTTTATTTTTATATGTTTTAGTGATTATTTATGTTGATGATTTGCATAATACGATTGACTTTCATCCAGATATTTATGTAAAAAATTTACTTCAAATCATAAAATATCATTAGGGGACAATTGTAACATCAATGCCTGGGAACAGTTGTAGCGTTACAATTGTCCCCGTTGCTCGGGGACAACTTTAACTTAATCTAACCCTTTAAATATATATGATTATAAATAATCTTTCAGTTGAGAAAACAGTATTATTTGTTTTTGTTTGCTATAATGTAAAAATACTGATATTGTCATGTAACAAATTATTTTATCATTAAAGATGCATTTTTTATAGAAAATTCGTAAGATTGATTACATAAACCTACTAAATAACCATTATTTTGTTTATAGATGATGTGGTACAATCGTTCCCCTCTGCTGTTACAATTGTCCCGGGGGTTGGGACGGTTGTAACAGTATTCCTCATATTCTTTAAACAATAATAACTTTTTTCCTAGTTACATTACTGAATTCAGCACAAGAAAATTTTGTAGTCAAATAAATTCTACATCTAAAGGTACAGGTCTTTTTTACGTAGATATTATATTTTAACTGTTATAAAATCTTAAACTCAAAATGTTACTTTTGTAACATTTTGAGTTTAAGATTTTATAACAGTTAAAATATAACGGTCTACCCTACTATGAGGAAGTGTCAGAAGATAGAATAGAGTGTAACGGAATCTCTCGCGGTAGTTGTATGAAGGAAATATATATTAGTTTGCAAAGTCCGACACACACACACACACACACACACACACACACACATACTTGCGGATAAATGGTGGACGATTCCTGCGTAGCGAGGACTTTTATGGTAGATACTCGAACTAGCTCCTGCGGTGTGGTCGATATACGCAGGGTGTACGTCTTATTGGTGGGTAGAGGAGGTACGCGCAACGAGGCGTATCCGACCACCTCTTTTTCCTGCTGATCACACGAGACACGTTTTACATGCATATAGGTGTATCGACGCTGTCACGAAAGCCGTATTCCGATTAATGACAGGACGGCCGGTGGCTTTGCGATAGCGTCAATTGTTAATAGACTCTTTCGTGAATTTGCGGTCGGCGCGCATCCGATCGCTTTTCTGTAAATACTCGATGTTTTACCCGCAGTATTCCTTGTCCGCTTAATTTCGCCTTCACGATGCCTCCACCGCAGGGAAGTATGTGAAAGGTGCTCGAGGTGTTGTCCGACGGACGATAACGGAAATTGACGAAACCGTCGGTCTTTCGCAGATTAGCCGTGGTGTAACGACCGGTACGCAACGTCAGCTCCGGCGTCTTCTTGAACCTGATAGCGTCGGTGGCGACCCGATTGGAGACGTTGTTCCGCGTGTTCACCTGTTGAATCAGCATCAGTCATTTCAATAGTTTAACAACAAGCAAATTCACGAGGTATTCAGCGTAGCACAGTTGAATCTGTAATTTGTAATGAAACACGTAAATAAACATATCTCGCAAGAGAGTTACAAAAATTGTATGCAGTTATGTAATAAGAAACCAAGCGTCATTTCCGTGATTTTTAGTTCTCCTATTGTAAAGTGATACTTCAGTGGACAAAAAATTTTCTAATAACACATATGGAAGTGTATTTGAGCAGGATTATAATTCGGTCATTATATTTCGGATAACGTTGACGCAGAATTTTATTTCTAATGTTTCGCGAAATTTGTTCTAGCGGAAAAGTAAAGGTTTCGGAGTTGGCTCCGCATTGCAGAAACTGCGTCCAATTAATAATCTTTACGCTCTCTGTACAAGACTGTGTATGCGGTTCTCGCGTGAAGATGAACACGGCGCAAAAACTAAACGGAAGAGCGTCTATCAGCCTTCTTTTTAAACTGAGCGTATGATCCGTGCGGTTTTACGAGCGATCGATTCGATTAACGTGTGACGAGAGAGATGACCGACCACGTATAGGGTAAAGTTGTACGTAGTGTCGTATCTCATCCTGTGAAGCGTCAGCTTGGTCTGCCGCACGCAGTGCAGACCTTCCGGTCCGCCCCGATGATGGTGCTCCTTCGGGGAAGAGCCGGTTCTCGCCGCCGAGTGCGGATGAGCTTTCAGAACGTTCTGCGCGGCGCAGAGCGTCGATGGGTGCGGCTGCGTACCCGAAGTGACAGCTAAACAGTAGTTGGAGAGGTGAGGATCCACATGACTGGAAAAACAAACGTTCCATCTCGAAATTGCGACTCCAACGAAATCGACGTAGACGCGCATTAACGCGCGGGCCTCGCTGTTACGTTCGTGTGCGCAATAACAGACCTCGGAAAGAAGAGAATTACCGCAATATCGCGTAAAAGTCCACAGATGACGATCGTGCTAAGAATAGATTTCGCGTTCCCGATAATTCGATTTATATCGCTTCTATGGAAATTTGTCCCTTGGCAGTAAAGTCGCGCCAACTCGTTCGCGTCATAATCCTGATCCTAAAGCTGCTCGCGAAATGCTTAGCAAATTACTGCAGTATTTACATCAACATATTCAAACATACTCGAGAAAAGCCTGATTCCAAACTTGTAGAAAGCAGTTTCAAAAGACAAATCGTCTTCTAATACATCCCATTACGTTCGGAATGCAAAGCGAGCGTAAGACGCGGTAAACGCAGCGATACCTTTTGCCCCAGGATATCGTCAGCCGACGTTTGCTTCGTCGCTGTTGAAATCTCAGCGTACGATGGCGATGTTCCTTTCCGTTCGCATATATGCCCGACACGTGATCCAGGGCGCTGGAAGTCGCATACAGAAGCACCGTGCCGGGCGACCGTTCCGCGGGGTCCGTGGACTTGATCTCGAACCAGTAGAGACCGGACCGCGTCTTTGGTATCGTGAAATTTTGGTCCTCCGCGCCCTCGTACGTGAAGAGAGGAGATCCCGGCTTCAGGGTCTTCACAGGCCAACGCGTTTGCGCTAAATTGATTCGGAAATCATTCGAGCGACTTGACAACTCGAGGGATACCCCGATCACCCTTCGTCACACTCGAGGTGACACCAAATATTATTTTGTTAAGTATATCACGTTTCTTTTTCTCGATCGCGCCTTCTAATCGTCAATCTTCAAGTTGTACATTAATCTTCAACAACTTCGACTAGTATCGAGATAGTTATAAATACATTGTAAATATAGCAGAAATATAGGAAAAATACAAAAAGAAAGGCCAATTTATTATTATTGACATAAGATGGAAAGTAAATAAATAGTAACTTTTTAAATATTCGCGTACACTGTTAAATTCCTAGTATCAAATTATACTCAATTTAAGTAGTTTTTAACAATTCCCATAGATCGCTTCTACTCAATATGGCGTTAATTTAATAATGTTAATTTAACTAAATCAATGGAATTAAAATAATACTGTTTTGTGTATAAATAATAAATTTGGACACACATATGGTAATTAAAAATAACAAAATGTTATTTAACTTAAGGTATTGGTTTAAATTTCATCCTTTAATATTTAACAGGATAGAATTTAGAATTGTAAATTGCGTTAAGAATCAAAGCGTTTAAATCACTGATCGCATTGACAAGACGGTAAAACCGCATCTTTCTGTTAAGAGTTAAGCAGAATTTCACATACACTTTTTACCTTCTGCTTCCTGATCGTTTTCGGGCGGCTCTACGTAACTGACCGTCCAGGATATCGGGCCGCTGCACGGGCTAACGAGTAACGTGAGAGGCGGGCCTTCCCGTGGGCTCAGGTAATAGAACCTGCAAGAATTTCATCTGCATCCAGTTTGATATTGGTGTTCGCGGCACGTCGAACGTACGCAAACGAATAAAAATGCGAATTCGATTTCAAATGTCTTCATTGACCACCCTACGGTCGAGGAAATCGTTTCCCGTACTGATCGATAGCGATTTCGTTCCGTTTTCGACGGTTTCCCCGCATCGTCGAGCGCACTGTCGCAAAAATCACCGCCGCGCCTGTCGACTTAACCCGGCGCGGCGCGCGAGCATCGCTTCGCAAGCCCCTCGTTAACATAATCGGCGTGGATCAGCAATGTTAATCCGCTGGAGAACACCGCGCCGGGCGGCGGATGTTGCATATCGTAATTGAAATAATTACCCGGTAGTCGCCGCAATCTCGTAGTCACGCAATACGCATACATGTGCTACGCACGCATACATATATAACCACTGGATTCCACCGTCGTTATATTTAGTCACAATGTTGATCGGTTCGATACAATTCTTTTTTTTCTCTCCTCCTTATCCCCCTGTCTCCTCCGCTTTCTTTCTTCTTTTCGAAAATTACACTGGTTAACTTTACGCCTCGACGATGCTGCTCATCCTATACCGCCCCCGCTCTTCTTCGTGCCCTTCCTCACGCCGTTGGGGGCACTCTTTTTTCCTCTATTTTGCGTCGATGTCTACAACAGTCTACAACGCGCGCGGCTCAACCCGTTAGCTTCCGAGCGTCACCGCCGCCACCGCCGCCGCCGCCACCGCGTCGTTGTCGTCATCATCGTCGTCGTCGTCCGTCGTTTGCAAGAAACGTCGAGACGCCGCCGTCGGTGCAGTCGCCACACGTGCTCCTCTCGTTCGCGTCTGGCGCTGAGACAGCTATTGTAAAATTAGCGTCGGGGCACAATGCCGGCGTCGCGGCGTCTGGGGTCGCGCAGCCACGACCCCCGTGGTCTAAATCCGGCATCCGTGAAGTCATCCTGAACACGAAGAAGAGAAAGAGAGAGAGAAGGAGGCGGGGGGAGGGAGGCAGAGACGAGGAGAACCCCGAATTGATTCTGTTAGACGGTCTGTTCTCTCCCTCTCTTTTGTCGCGAGTCTGCCGCAAGTTTCGTGGAAAGTCGCGACCGAGATAGGTAGGCAGGGCGCTTTTACGCGGCGCGTGGCATCACTCGTCCTCTTCATCCTGGCGCGCGATCCGCGAGGGGAGCGACCCTGCGGAAGGTGCGACTGGACGCGCCGCGAGAATGATGGTAACATCGATACGGACGGTGGAGTCCAAAGGGTGGTTTTAGATTACGCGTTTTAATTTCCCGATTATTAAGTCATAGTATAAAGAAAACCTCTAATGGCAGAGTGACAGATAATTTTGTCAATTTCGAGTTCTCAATTAAAATATCGAAGTACAGATTGTATTAAGCGATTGAAAACAAAGCTCAAAAGAGAAAAAAGCTTGAAGTATTTCAAACTTAATACTTTCAAAAATTGTCTAGTAATATTTGCAAGTAGACAAGAGGGAGAAAATTGACTTCGGAATTTCTACTTCCGACAGACGGATGTAAAAACATCATTTAACAATAGAATTCGGAGCTCGTGTGGTATCAGCGACGAAAGAAGTGTCATGGCCTTTGCGTAGCAGGCGTGAAGACATCCGAGGTACGAGGAAGTAGAATCATCTATTAAAGATTATCACGCTCGAAATTCGACAGATGTGAATTTGCTACATTGTCGGGAGAAAATCGTTGTGCAAATGCTCACTAAATAATCGTAATTTACATTCTAAGCATTACGAAATTTTACGATTTTTTCGAAACGAGACGCACGAGCATTCATTGCCCTCCTTAAACCTCTGTCTCGGTTGGAGACCGACTTTACAGGAGATATTACCGCGCGTTATTCCGCACAAATCTTTGATTTTATACGATCATGATACGTCAAGGTTCTTCAACGGGGCGAACGTACCAAAATCGAATCGAAAACGCCGTGTCCCATTGTCTTTTATAGTACGTTCTCGGTTTGCAAGGATTTCTCTTGGAAGCGGTAAGTCAGGTATATAAATATCTGCTCGCAGCAAAATCGAAAATCTCCCAAGCCAAGAGAGAAGCGTGTAATTCTGTACTTCGACTTCAGTCAGAGTTTCGCGGAAACCATCCGATAGAAGGACTTTATGACGCGTGGCGTCGCGACGGATCGGACCATTAGACACCGGGTGAACATTGTGAGGGTGTAAAGGAGCACGTGGACAATAACGGAGCGACCAAATTTTATCGTCCATCTCCATCGCGCCGTATGCAACAGTCGGCGGCGCGCAGTCTCCGTTTTCTCTTATCGTCGGGAAACTTGAAGCGGCTACTTATGGCCACATAAGCAAATATGTATACGGCCGCCACCTTCTTTGATGATCACGAGGCTATGAAGCATAATAAATTAAAACAAATAAAAGTGAATCAAGCGAGTCTAACGAGTTATTCGCTCCGTTATCCCCCAGTTCGTTTTCCATCTATCGTCTGTCTCATTCGTCGGTTAATTAAAGCATTATTGCGAGGAATCTGTCATTTAATAATCGCGTATTTATCGCAGAAGATAGCTGTACTTAATTTATTAAAAAAAAAAAGAAAAAGTTTCGTTGCAAGTTACTTTCGGTAAAAGTAGCAACAGCGTGACTTTTACGACGCAACCGGCCTTCATCTGTTCTTCCCGTGTACGTCGACATAACATATCTCGCTATATTCGCTACAAGTGATGAAGCTGTGAACCATCGATATGAGTCGAATGTATCGAATCGACTCATGCCTATACGCAAAATGTGCGTCGAATTGCGTGCACAAACGTCTCGTGGTTGACGAAACGCGGCACGGGGTGCGTGACGTTGCTGTAAACGTTCGCGGTGCCGTCGTTGCGCGTATCGAGCAAACAATTTACGCGCACGTAAAAATAGTTGCTTAAATATTTCTCGCCGACTTGAGGTATACACGTGTACACTCGCACCGTGCTAAGATTGCGCGCGCTAATTTTGCTGCATTAAAAGAGAAAAAAATTGCTACGCTAGATCTTGTTGCGAACGCGCAATAGTCGTGATAGAAAATTGTTTGAAATGTTCTCGATTTTAAACGTCGATCACTTCTAATCTCTGATTGATAGCTTGAACGCGTCTTAATCGAATCAGAATTAGTTACTAATAACATTATATGAATAAAATAAATTGGAAAAGTGCTCCAAAACTCGAAATAATTCTTAAGTAAAACTAGAGAAAGAGAGTTTAAACAATTTTAACCAATCTACCATATTTAAACAACATTCCATTACAAGAATATGCGAAATGTTAATAAAGCGAATTTTGAATTAAAAATCGAAAGAATATAGAAGGTAAATTGATGAATTATTTACAGCAATGTCTAAAATTTCATCGATGAGAAATTAATTCCAAGCTAGAGTTCCTTCCCGCGATTTCGGTAAACTTGGTCCTTCCGAAAACACAAGAGATCTATCAGATTTCTAATAGAGATCACGCGTCGTATTCAAACTAACGATCGATCGAGTATTTCTGCGGATATGATTGTGACAGTGCAATGTCATAATTATCCGAACTAATCATACCAGCGGTCTCTTCTCGGATAATTAAACGGCGACGAACGAGGAATCGACACCGCGGCCAATGTAACGTAGTGCGGTATCGGACTTCCTCGCTGCCGTCAGACGTAAATCTCCCGTCAGACGATGTCACGGGAAAAGAAGCCTCGCGACAATAGTGTAACAAAATAAGTTTATCGAATACTCACTGAGACACGTTGCCGGGTCTGATGGTCGCCGGTATCTGGTACTCGGGGTGCAACACGCCGGTCCGGTTGAACTCTTGGACGCGGGTCGGCCGGTCGGCGCCGAACGGTCTCGGACTGCCGATTGTCCGGTAAAGTTGCTGTTGCTGCGGCTGCGGCTGCGAGCGTTGCTGCAATTGCTGCAACTGCTGCCTGGCGCAAAACGGGCAACCGGTGCAACTGCGCGCGATCGACGCGAGTATCATCAGGACGCCGATCATGATGCACGACATGATGATCGCGTTAAGAGATGGTTCCCGGTCTCTCGTAAGTAATGACGACGACGGCGACGACGACGTCCGTCGTTCAGTAGCGAAGGAGTTCGACTGTGTGCCGAACGAGCGAGCGAACTGCCGTCGCCACCACCGCCACCGCCGCCACCACCGCCGCCGCTGCGGTCTAAGAAACCACGTCGGCGGCCGACGAAACGAAGTAACCCCTCTCGGTTCCTAATCGGACGACTCCCGCGTTCGTCCCCCGTGTTCTGATAGAAACCCTCCTTCTCCCTGCCCTTCACCTTTCTGTCCTCACGTAAGTCTGTTAGGGCCTTGGCACATAGAAAAACTTAAGCAGTAAAACGTTAGCAGTAAGAAAATCAACAGTTTGGATTTGCTATTGTTTATGTTATGCCTTAAGTTCTTGACTGTGATTGGCTGATTTGCTTAAGTTTTTTGTGTACCACGGTCCTTATTTTTTCGCAGGCTTATGTACTCGTTAATCCGATCCGCAACTTTGTGAGAATTGTTAATAAAAATAATGAACAATCGTTTATCGTTGTTGCAAGTAGCGTTTTCGATTATCAATCGAAGATGCGCGACTCGAACAAATTCCATCTCTTGTTTCTTGTTCTTCACGATTGAATCTATGGTGCATTACGAGAATTAAAATATTTGATCACCGAGAATTCTGATTCTTTTAAAATATTTTTTTATTAAAGCAACTATATATACGCGTTTCCCTTGGATGCGATGTCTTCGAACTTAAAATAAACGTCTTCTTTCGTCTTCCCAGTTTGATTTCTTTTCACGTTTGCCTTTTAATCTTCGCGAATGCATTACTTCTCCAGGAGAATCTTTCCGTCTTCCCAGTTTGATTTCTTTCCACGGTTGACTTTTAATCTTCACGAATACTTTCTCGAGGAGAATAAGATTGATCGTAAACCTCGGGAATAACGTGCGATAACGATATCCAGATCGAGTTTGCGAAATTCGCACCTCCCACCCACATCGGGGCAACATCTTCTCGATGAGAAGGAAGGTGATTGTCGGGTTCTCGTACGGCGGTGGGTATCGGCTGGTTAAGGTAAAACAAGGTGGACGGTGCTAGAGGGGAGCTGGCGAGAGGCGCGGTGCGGCGCAGCGAACGGCCTTCCTGTATCAACGGGGCGCGAGGAAAGAAGGAGCCGATATGACGCGAAGAGATCGTGCATAGAGGGAAGTTATATACGGCACGGCGCGCTGTATCATGGACCAACCATGGGACGATGATGACAGCAGGTCTGGCGAGTGGCAGGCCAATAAATCATGGCCTGCGGTGTGGGAACCTCTGCCTACATGCTACGTGCGTATGGGCGTACGCCATCGGTAAAACCTTTACTCCCGTGCGGGGTAGACCCCGATCGCGGGATGTGCCGGTGTTGGCGACCTGACGCCGCGCGTATACGTACACGCGCGCGCTCACCACGTGCTCGCCCTCGCCTCTCGTCCACCGATCGTCCACGCGCACGTTTGTGTTCGTGCGGGGCATCGTTATGCACACATCGTGTTACATTGTTGCGCTGTGGAAGCCAATTCGCCACGATGAGTGACGGTCCGACTTCATGAAGCCTGGGCCTTTTTTGGCAGTCATTTTTGCGGGCCCGGGCCCGGGTCCGGACCCGCGGGACGCCGCCGTCGCCGCCGCCGCCGCGGCGGCGAAAAGGCGTGCAACGATGGCCGTTTCGTACTCAAACGGTTTGCTTCCAAAAACGGCGTTGATTATCGATTCCGAAATGATAGTGAGAGGAGAGATCTTTCATTTCTCATACGACCAAGGGTTAATAGAGTCAGTGCTCGTTATCCCGAGTTAATGAAATATTATCTTCGCAAACGCTATTGATTACCGTTCTAAAATACGATGCTTGCAACATATTTTTTTTTGTTGCGATGTGTTTAATAGTAATAATGTTCACTATAACATCCTTTATTCCAATCTCTATTTTTTTAAACTTGAGATTTTTTATTCTTATTTTATTACTTTATGCAAATACTCAAATAAATAATGAAAACCTGATAATTGATCAAATAAATCTGAAATATTTTAAAGCAAAATTATTCGAATTTTACCAACAAACTGATAATCTAAGCTGTTTCGTAAATCGATCAGTTTTAGCACTCTCTTTTTTTTTCTCTCTCTCTCTCTCTCATCTCTCTTTCCTCTCCTCTCCTCTCCTATTTTAAAAGTCTCTAAGATCATGTACACTTTGGTGTTGATTTCTGTGCGCCCAGCAACCTACGATTTTTGTATACCGTTGTCGACTTGGACGAAAGGGAGGCAATTGGACGCTCGTAAAAGGCCCAGATAGAGTCTGCGAAGCTGGCGCCCGTATCCATCGACCGAGTTCTCTCGGCCTCTGCGAGAAAGAGGGGGCGGGGCCCTCGCATAAATTTCCATTGAATGTGCGGCCCTACGCTGGCCCGCTAGTCGATTCAGCGTCAAATAAAAAATACGTTTACGAGCAAAAATGTCGGGCATTACGCCAAAAATACGGTTCTTATAATCGTTATTGTTAAGTACCTCAAAATGTGATACCAAATTATTATACACAGTAGTATCTTCAAACATACAAGTTTGACAAATTTTTTCTCATGATAATAATGTTGCTTTTTAATTCATTAAAATTATTGTAATTTATATGTTGAGATATTGCATATAAAACTAACTGAATAATCGCATAGTAGTTGCTCATAAAATTGTGAAATTAATTTCCCTAAACTTTATACCGCAATAAATTTGCAGAATAAAATTTAATGAATGACTTGCGCCTTATATGCTATATAATCAGTAAAACTGAAACGACCGCGGATTTTTCAATACGTAGCTACAGAAAATCAAAGACTACCCCGCAGGTCAGAAAACGGTGAAATGCGAGACTTCTAACCGCAAAACGAAGAACAAAGATCGCCGTGGCTAATGCTGTCGTGCGAAATTTCTAAATTTAACACCGTCTGCAACATTTCGCGTGTGTGTTTTCTAAACTACAGCAAAAATTGACTGATTGATCAAATTTAATGAAATATGGTTTCTCATTAAAAAAAAAAGATTGAATAAATAAAATTATTCAAGCATTTATAAAATATATATTAACGCATTAATATCTTTATAAAATATATAGATAATTATAGTTTATGAACGCATTTATAAAATATAATTATAGTTTAGCGCGTATATAACTTTTCGGTATAAACTATATATTACTAAAATTTTATTGAAAAATATATTCTCGCATTATTTACAAGAATATTCACCATAAATTGGCTCCTTCGAATAAAAGAGTTGAAAATGCGTTTGTCGGAAGTAACCCATATGAAAAATGTTCCCTTACTTCGAGACTTGTGTGTGTTATTCGCTTCATCGCTCGATTGGAAGAGCCTCGAATGTCGGCTTCGATGATCCACCTGTTTATCGAGCCTAACTTGCTCGAATAGCTCGGTCCCCCTTCTCGGTTCCCTTCCTGCTCTCTGCGGCGTGAAGACCTACCCCGCTTTAGGTGTTCCCTACCTCGTAATACCGACTCTGACAGAGGACTCGCCGACACCTTCCAAGTGTTACATGCGTTCAAGGGTGTCGAGCGTCGTATTGACACCCTTAGATCTTATTTAGAATACGTTTGTATGCGTATACGCGCGGCGAACACGTTGGAGTACGAGAATTTAGACAATGGGACAAATAAGGAATAAAATAGGTAATAAATTGCAACTTTTGCGCGACTTTAAATATACAAGATATGACAAGGGCAGATTACATCTAGAAAATGTTAATATAGACGTAAATGTTAATAGACGTAAGAAAAAAGTAATAAGACCAAACGAGTAGTCCTTTTTTCTAATTCTATCAAAAAATCGTACGTTTAACTCTACTTGTTAGTCAATTAATCTAAGTAGTAGTTATACAGTACATATATTTTTTAACTCAATGCTTATTGTATATTTTTAGTACAAATAAGTCTTTCTTTCTTTCTTATTGCCGATTCTCTTCCGATAAATGTTTCTGCAATATTTTATTTTACGCTTTTTGTTAATTACCGTGAGCACTGAACTGTTAAGAGCAACGTCTGCGTTATGCACCGTGATAATTATTGTTTTTGTGGCTCCGAGACAGTGACTCAGTCAGCCTTATAGAGAACGGTTCTCGTAATATATAAATGCAATTCTCTCTAATTCATCTGTCTAACTATAAGAATAACACGCGAAACATTTCTTTACATCAGAGGAGCATAATTGGGAAAGCATTAGCAAGCGAGGACATATAGATACATTTTTCGATCAGAAGAAGTCGCAGGTAAATTTATAGATTTTATTCCCGCGACGGGAAAATAAAAACACTCCCACGCGACGAATTCGAGTGGGCGACTTGGCTTTTTTCCCCGGCCATGTGGAACTGTTTTAAAAATTTGTCGCGGCGCGGCGGCGCGACGGACCACGCGCGCATATTATTCGCGTAATTAAACATTCAATTTAAATCTCACGCGCCGTGGGATATATCCTTCGACAGCGGCCTTGAACGGCCAATGCGTTCCTCCGTGTGTACGCATGTGTGTGTATATATGCGCAATGGATTGCGATTAATAATTTCTCATTGCGACTGATTTTACTTGAGCGGTAGGCCAGATACGGCATGTTTGCCGTCTGCGGGAGCACTTGTCGTATATTGCGCACGGTATGCACGTATTTATAGGTGTCTTCAAAATAGTTCGAGAGCAAAGTGTTGCAAAGACCGTAGAAATTCGAGCGAATACACGCGCGCGTGATATGTCACATCGCTCCCCCCCTCGGCCCGTCCGCTTTCTGCAGGACGTTATTATCCCCGCGTTTCCATCGGTATCGCCCCCCCCCCCCGATATGTGAAAGTTACCTGGCAACGAATCAATCAGGATTTCCCAACGAGGCTCCGAATCTCTACCGATTGTTGTTTTGCTAATCGCACGGTCGTTTCTAACGAAATTACTGGCTCATGTCGTATGTCTGAACTATTCATCTATTAACGCAATCTATATATTGCGAGTGAAAATAACAAAAATATACATACAGCGATGTGTTCGTCGATGAAACTATTTTATTCCGTTAGGAAACTCGCGTCAAAAATATAATTACCGTTTTAATTAAGTAATAAATAAATGCATAATTCAAAGCTTCTCAATCTTTGATGATAATTCCAAAATGCGGTGCATCTCGATAGGATCGGCGAGACTGTCGCAAGGGCGCATAGTGCACGCTTCGTTTCGGGCAGCGCATCAGTCAAAAGTAGACCCGAGGAAAGTGTGTATGCGTGCGGCGTGCACGTTTGTGTGAGTGAGCGAGATGAGCGAGGGAGAGAGATCTCGCGTGTGCGCGCGCGCTTATGCTACGTAACAAACGTTAACAATGCATACCGGGACCCGCGCGCCTCCCTCCGGGAATCCCGATCTTTCGGTTCACAACCGACGTATTACTTATTTATTAGGACCGTGCCCGGGTGGTCCGCGACATGACGGAATCGATTACGCGAATTCGCGGAACCGGCCCTTCCTGGCTCGAGCCCCCTCGGAATTATGCTTCCACTCCTTTCAGATTCGGCCTCTCTATTCCCGTCTCTTTCCATCTCCTCTCCTCTCTCACTCTCTCTTCCTTTCTCTCTCCTTCTTTCGCTCCACTCTCTCTCCTTCTTTATTCGCACTCCACGCTCTCTTTCCGTCCTTCTTTAAACTTATACACCCTCTCTTGTCCTTCCTCGAGCCACCAAGGGCTACTCTCGTTCTATCGCGTCAATTCTCCTTCTTCTCCTTCTTCTTCCCCTGCTTTTCCCTCATACTCTTACTCTCCGAGCTTGTTATGTAATCAGAATAACAATAATTTGCTTCGAAACTGCTTCGACTGCTCATCAATCTGAGTGACAACCGGTTTACCCGCGATTATGCGTAGATATCGACCATTTAGCGATCCATCGAAAGAGAAGCTTATATCTCCGTTGCAGCCTTCGCATACGCTCTATGGGTGATCCCATTGTCGATTCAACCGATATCATCGAATATCTCGACAATTAATCGGCATCGGAGGAGGTATTAAATCATGTAACATAAAATTAGGACAAATATATTTAGCACCTCTGACGTTAGTTGTGACCTAGACAATAGAGTGCATTACAAGACATTAAGAACTAAGAAAAATTAACGTGAGGTATCTTCCGGAACAATGGGGATGGAAAAAAGTACAACGAGTATTGCAATGGTATGTACAGATTTTATTAGGGTTTAGAGTGAATACGATTGGATCTGTCTGTGTGACTGCGTATGAATCTATGTATGTGTGTGTGTATGTGTGTAATCCGCATGTTACATGTAATCCGAAGAATGAACGTGGGGTTTAGGTAGCTAGCCTCGTCCTAGCCTCGTGTGCGCATTCACACCAATATAATTGATTCGCAATTGTAACTGTTTCCTGTTTTTTTTTTTTTCACATTGTAGTCTCCCCGTTTAAGTATATCTCACCTAATTTAATTACCGTTATACACAATAATTCGATATTAATCAATAAATCTGTAATAATAAATCCGTATAAACGTTGAGTCGTGTGCGTGAGTGAACTAGTGGTGCCGAGCCTGTCGTAGGATCGGCTAGGAAGTCTCTGTAGTAACCAGCGGTAAACGTATCACAAGTTATGTAGCGTTCATTTATCCATTATCGGGACGGGTGTTGGAAGCTCGAGGCCAATCGCGTGTAACGTGTGTCCATTAGCGTTCCTTTTAAAGCTCACATATCTCTTTAAGTTTCTTTCCACGGAAGAAGGAAACTTCGTTTATTCGTAAAAGGCCAGCTAACAAGAACAGATTCTCCCGGACTGTCTTCCAAACAAACGATTTGTGCTTTCTGAAATTAATGGCCGTTAATTGATGCACACATTTTGCTGAAGGAAAAGCCTCATTCTGACAGATACTGGTCAGAACACGCCTTACATTCGGCCGAATAAACTGATTATCTCGACAACGTATCACGATTTATCATCGCGCATCTCTTTCGTGGCGTCGATCTTCCAACACTCGGAAGTATTGTAGTTATAGCGTGACGCAGTGCGCGCCGCGGCGTCTTAATCGTTCGGCTGTTTCCCACCCTATAAATAGACGGGACGCGCCGGCTGCCGCCGCTGGCGCGCGCTGCGCTTAGGTAATCGTTCCTTTTTTTTATTGTATATCAAACTTTATAAACTGTAATACAATGTAAACCTGTAAAAAATATACTGGGTGGCGGCGGCTCTGTATAATATAATAAGTAGTATTATAATCGTTATGGTACAATTGTAATTAGTATAAATATATCGTTATATTATAATCTGCGATGTGCTGCTTCTGTAATCGAGATCCCGTTTTCTCTTTCCTCCCTCGTTTTCTATAATTTCTCATTCGCATCGTATTGCACACACCGAACTATAAGCTATCACGCGCTCTATCCACTTTTTCACGGCTCTCAATGCACACCCGTATCACACACCGCTCTTTCGCTCTCTTTCTCTCTCTCACTCTTTCACACACCCTCGATCTCTTCGTCTCACTTACTTCTCTTTCGTCGTACGGTAAAATACGATCCACCGGTATCTACATATTCCGCTTCTTACGAGAAACGGTATATATAGTTGTGTACAAACGCGTCGCTCTTTACGTCGGTTATACCACGCTTTTGGGGAGACGGCTTTAGCTAAAAGCGTCCTCCCGACACGTTAATTCGCGTATGACAGACGCTTTTACTTAAATCGCGCCTAAAAGCGAGGTAAGAATACCAGTCTTTGTTCTTCCTTTTTCATTCTCACGAACGTGCCAAATACGACATATTCATAAGCGCATCTGCATCAAAAGATGCATGCATAGTTATCGAAATTACGACTTTAAATACGATCGCGCGCTAACAAACATTCTTTTATTAATATCGCGTAGTCGGATTCTTTTCTTTTTTACGAAATGTGATAAATATTTGCCATACGTTTCCTAAAAATGGATCCTCAAAAGCTTAAATAATACTTCGAAGATTCGATTAATTAATTATCAATAAAGATATAAAAAACTAGTATATATAAAACAGTGCAACTACTGACAAGAGACAGGACAACAAATTCAACAAGTAAATTCTGTTAAAAAAAAAAATAATAATATATTAAAAATATTCACGTCTGGTCTTATAACAGGAAGCTAAAAAATTGATGGGATTTGTTACATTCAATTCTAGGTTTTCCAAACGGGAAACCTAGGAAAGGTTTCTGGAACCTTTCAAACTGGAAAGGTCGATGATAATTATTATGTCAACAAGCATTTACGCGGAAATAAAAAGAACGGAGCGGGGTGTGCCGTTTATATACCGTACTCCGAAATAACAAATCTCATACGCGTTCGTTCATTCACTCGTTCGTTCGTATATGTTATTTTATCATGCGCTCGGGGCGAGGCTAGGGCGATTTAGGAACTACGTGACAGCACAACCGATGCAAGTAACTATTTCATCTGTTCTCGTTTTTCCGGTTTTTCTTTTCTGTTTCTTTATACAATATATGGAGTCCTTGATGAGATTTCGAAACGGCGATTTCTGCGTCGGTGATATCGGCGATGACGCGTCGTCACTCATCGAATGGAAAATGATAAACGCGCTAGAGGAAGAAATAATCATCTGGGAAAGGTAATATTCTTTCCTGTGTGCGAAAGTAACGGCCGGCGAAAAGGCGACGATGGGAAACAAGTTTTCGTTACGGACCATCGGTAACTCGACAACTTCAAGCTGTTCGGACGTGCCGCCGGTTGGTAAATCCCTTCCGGCGGAGAAGTCCACGGGATTCCCCCGCGAGCGTGGTTCAACGCCATCTTCCAACGACCGCGTGCACAACACAATGCACTTTCCATTCGATTTGTATTCGGCGGGAAAATCCGTGGCTATCAAGAGCGAATCAAATTTCAGCTAAAGCTTGCGTGTGGTACTTTGATCGTTGATGACCCACTTAGCAACAATAACGCCACTATGTAAGAATATCGAGTGTGTTACATGTGTTACATGTGCATTTTTACGTAATCGCGACGCAGAAACCGCGCGTTCTTACAATGTGCTCGCCCATTTCGTCGTTTGTGTTTCTGTTTCTCGCCTCTCAATGCTCATTCGATCAAAGATTGTATTCGAAGAACAATGCTCGCGACGCACAATTATCGATAAATATACGTATATGTATAATATGTATATATATAAGTATGTATACCTATATATTACGCATAAATAATCGACAGCGCGTTTATCTCTGATCTTATGTACAGTTGTAAATTACACGAAATTAAAAATAATATTTTGCGGAGGCATATCCTCTTGTTTTTCACTGTCTCTCGTATTTTTCTCTTTCTCTCCTACAATTTCTCCCATTCTCTCCTTCGCTTTCACTCTGTCTCTTTTTTTTTCTTTCTCTCTCTCTCTTTTTATCACTTTCCCTTATGCAATAAGTAAGATAATACTATTCCTGTTTCTTTTTTAGTTACTGGAAAGTTGTATTAGTTATCGTCGTACTGTACGGTAGGAACTTAAAATGGTGACTTCGCTGAGCGAAGTTCCAGAAAAATAAAACATTATTCTCCATTCGTCAGTCAGTATCGGTGCTATTCGGTAGCTTTTTTTATAAATAACCTAATCTTTTTTTTTTAATATAAAATACCGTATTTTCACGGAACAGCTGTTGATGCTTAAAAAGATTAGAGTGTTTATAAAAGAGTTGAATTTACAAATATCCTGCGACGCGATAAAAAATTATTGTAAAAATTAGCGTAGAAGATGAAAAATTTAGAAAGCACGTAGTACTCACTAAACCAAGTAAGAGATGCTTAATCAATGTAGTTGAGAAAATTGGATAGAAGTAGGAGCTCTTTCTAATGTTGAGTGAACACTACCTGCGTTTTATTATTATCCCATTTTTTTCTAACATACAATGAAAATAATGGCACAGAGTTATATAAAAAAAATGTCCAATAAAAAACATATAATTCCAATGTTCGGATAATAAACCTTCTTGTTCTTTTATATTTTTTTGCATCTGTGCCTGCGTTCAATTTTATATTTTAATAATGATCTGTATATACACCATTGCAATTTTGCATGATAAATAAGAACTGAAATCACTGTTAGCGCGGATATTGGCGCCGATTTTGTCGATGTATCTGTGTGAGCGAATAAACAGCGAACAAAAAAGCAAAACCAAATTTATTACAAAACTCGTTTCACATTCGCTGTTCAGTCACTGCAGTTAATACCGACCTTAACACGACACCACAACACAAGTAAAACAATATGACAATTTAAAATCAATTAATAATGAGTTAACATGTATTATCCTTTCGCTATAATAAAGTAACCAATCGATACGCGTCTCTCTATCCACACCCTATGCGACAATGATAATGCTCCTTTTTCTCCGTGCCTGTGTGTGCCTATATGTCCCCCTGCTATCTTCTCTGTCTCTTACACGCACTCTCTCTGTCTTTCTCTCTCTCTCCCTTTCTTTCCCTTTCTCTCACTCTTTCACCCTTAGGATACTCTCTCATCTTCTCTCTCCTTCAAAGCTTTGCGCGTCGCCTCTCGCGAGAGAGGCGAGAGACGATAAACAACGCGATCGGAGAAAGTTCTCTTAATATTTAATATGCTAAAGGGGTGCCTACGAACAACAAAAACGTTAAGTGAAAAAGAAAACCGACCGTTTCTTTTTCCAATCATCTGCAAAATAATACTGAATTCTGCACATGTGGTGCCTATCACAAATAGACCTATAAGATAATATTTATGTACGCTCTCGCACGCATTCCTATATGCATACGAACAGTCATTTAACTGTATTTCAACTCTGCGCGATTTGCCGCATACAGTTAAGATATAATCCTACTTCTCTGTTACTCCATCCCTTCTCTCTCTCTCTTCTCTTTCACACATACACACATACACACTCTATCCCTCTCTTCATTCTCTCTTGTCAACAGAGTGGATAAAAAATTGTTAAAACCATTTTCAACGTACTGTACCATCTTAAACGTCCAAATGTAATTTTATGATGCTCGAATGAAACATAAATTAATTACGAAAACAAAAACGAGATATTTACAATAACGGTCGTTTAATTTTTGATCAAAATAATTTCACTTTGAATAGTAAGAAACCAGAAAAGCTGTAGATTGCTTTCTTCTATACAAATTTCGTCATTTTTTAAGGAAATATTTGCAAATAAATATTCATAATAAAACATCTCAAAAACAACTATTTCTAACAAATTCAATTAGATGCACTTTAATTGGTGCAAATTAAAGCCTTTTGCATGCTAATTTGTCTCAATGCAAGAAGATGATGTGTAACGTGACAATCTATGAGCATCTCGTTAGACTAACTATTTATATATCTGTATACATACGCGCTTATGTCAAGCGAGACGAGAACCGACGGTACAGCCCGCTGGAGCAGTTATAAACTCTTTTGAAACACCCTGTATATATAATATATATAATATATAGTATTAATAATCAATAATAATATCAGTTTGTATTGTACAGGTTGTTTGGGGGGGGGGGGTCCGAAAACCTCTGTGGTCTCTCTAATATTCACTTCAAACCCCGTGTCGCACCAATACGCTCCGTCTGTCGTTTACGCTCTACTTAAATCGCTATTATTTATTATTATTCGTTATTTTATTATTATTATTTTCTCATAATATATCTTATCCTGTTTCTCTCTAGGAGTAGTAAAGAGTGTGACATAACGGATTCTATCATATGATTCTTATTTCTGTCATTCATTTACTTTTTGTCTCTCTTTTCCCACAACTCCCCCTCTTTTCTCACCTTAATCTCTTTAACGAAATAATCATATCGTTATTATAACTTTAATAATTACCTAAGTAATCATTTACCATTACCTTTACAATTTAATATGTAGCATTTTCTTTATCTATCGTAGATTTGTCTGTGGCTATCCCTGATGTGTTAGTTACCCTGCGCTTCCGTCTGGTTGTCGAAATATTGTTGTGAAATTGTGGTCTACGATTAAAAGTATGTTCAACGTTTGTTCCGTATTTATATTTTTTCTCTTTCTTTTCTTGCCTCCGAATATTCATCAGATCAGTATGATTTCGGTGAATTTCAGCATGCTGCAGACATCGCGCGCGAACGCATTTTTTTTTTCATGTCTCTTTCGTGCGATCGAGAATTGAACTCTCCGAAATTATACCGTTGTTGATCCTCGATTTCCCTTGAAAAGGATTCGGCATTCGCCAACGGAACGGCGATTGCGCGTGCATGCTTGTCTCGTTCCTCGTCGAATTATTCCATTCGCAACGAGTCAAACCAGAGATAGTCGTTCGCGTCTCGACAGATCGCGCGATCTTTCGTTCTGCTCGTGTTGTCGGATTCTTCAAAACGTATCGCGAAAGAACTCGAACAGAAAGAAGCGAGCAGAATAAAACGGTCAACAATTAAAAATATTTATTTACAGACGTAACGGTGTAGCTACCGAGTAAACGAATTAGTCCCTAAAAATTATGCGCACCGGAGCATGCTGACAACGAGTAAGATTCTCGGGGGATTGGCAAACAGGAAATCTTGGCAAGTTGTCGCTGTTATTGCCTCATCCACGTCCGTCGCGCAATTCGGCAAGATTGTTTCTTTTTTTTATTAGAAATGAGAAAAGGGTTGCGGACGACTCGCGCGAAAGTGACGTTCGATTTTGTGCCAATGATATTCTCGTCACCTTATTCAATTGCATTCGAGAAGCTCCTTTTAAAAACCGTATCAATAACTGCGTGAAAAATACATTTCTATTAAAATAGAAATTGTTCTTTTAACTGAGTTAACTAAAGAACCATCGAATCATAACTAACAAAAAACAAATCTACAAGTTGAGACTGAAAGCATTAAATTAAATTAAAAGAACTTTGTAGAAAATTTAGTCGAAAAGATTAAAAGATTTATCGTATGATATTACGACAATGCATAATGTCCGTTGATTTCGAATTTAATTCAGAAATTTCGAATCATAGTTGCATAATCATATGTAATTGAATCTAAAATATAAAATACGCATATTATACGTAATATTATACGTCATAACTTAATCTAAAATAATTTATCAAATGCTAAGTTTTATTTGGTAAATGCTGAAGAAATACTTCTTCATTGTCCAATTTAACCCTTAAACTACACCCTGGGTCAAAGACCCAGTAAAAAGCTGTGTCGTATTATCTACCATTGAAACGCTGAAATCGGGATCTGTCGCGCCATATCTTGGTAGTTTTAACCTCTCTCTAGATAGCGGTACAGTCACTGTAAGTCAGCAGGCGTCCGGCTGTGTCTGGCTGCCGTCCGCGTCAAACGTTCCAAAAATCACGGGTCATTTTTTGAAATGTTAGCTTTCGCGCGTATTTTTACCTTAAAGTATATAATCCAAAGAGTATGCAGTTAAATTTTCACGTAAAAATATTGAAAATTTAGAAAGTTATTGAATATTTCCTAAAAAGCAATTTTTTGGTTTATAAACCATATTTTGAATTTTTGAACCATAAAGCTTTATTAATAACCTTTCACAAACAATCTCACATTCATTTTGAGTGTTGCAAGAATGCACCCTTTTAATTTCAGCCAAAAAGAATCGATCCCCCGTTTGTGGTAATTACGCAAAGTAGCGCTGGGTCAAAATGACCCAGGGTGTAGTTTATGTCTCAAATAGATAGTGTGTAGTTTAAGGGTTAACGTTAATTTAAAATTTAGATATAATACTAATAATCATTTATGTAATACGTATATATATGTGTATATATACATGTAATAAATATATAATAACTGAAACTGTAAATTAATTTATAATTAACATATGTTGCAATAATAAAAAAGAATATAAAAATTATGTAATTGGATTTTTATTTTTATTTAGAAGAATGGAAGAAAAAATATTGTTAGATATTATAGTTAATATTGAAGTCTTATATATTGAAACATCCAATTACTGTTCAACAAAAAAATATTTTTTTCGAGTACACAAAAACGAAAATAATCGTTTTCTTTTTTCGTAACTTTTTTAACGCTGAATATGATTTCATTCATCAAATGGTTCTATCGCATCATAATTTTAAGAAATTTGCAGTTAAAAGACTATTGCAAAAAAGGACTATTTTAGTGTATTTTGGCATATTATAATGATGCTATGTGACATATTGGAGAAGTTTTATTACAATCAAAATTAACTATGTTGTTAAAATTTTTAGTCCTCAAAAGGAATTTGTGTCGATTATGGTTAAAAAGATATTAGGGTCTATTGTGTCAAAGCAGCTTATATAAACCATTAAGGATCTATCAAATATTTTTTAATTATGTTATTCAAATTTAGGAATTTTTCAGGTCACTGAATACTAATCTGATGTCAAAGTTGATAAATTCAAAATGGCGGAGCTAATGTTGTGAATGTCAAAATAAAGAAATAGTCGAATTTTTACATTCCCTTATCAACTTTAACATCACATTTAGCGACCTGAAAAATTCCTAAATTTGAATAACATAATTAAAAAATACCCTAATAATTAAAAATTTTTTGATAAACCCTTAATGGTCTATGTAAGTCACATTTTTGACGCAATAAATCCTATGTTAATCATCAATTTTTTTAACCATAATTGGTACAACAGATTCCCTTTAAAAGCCTAACAACATATTTAATTTTCATTATAATAAATTTTTCCAACATGTCACATATTGCAGTTATAATATGGCAATATGCTATACAATAAATACAGTAAAAAGCCCTTTTTGCAACTTTAATTTCAAATTTCTCAAAATTGTGACGTGATAGAGCGATTTGGTAAAGGAGATCGTATTCAATGTCCAAAAAACTGCGGAAAACGATTATTTTTGTTCTTGTACATTTTTTGTTGAACGGTGTTATAATATATCTAGTGTATATCTATTTGATCTATATTTTGTATAATTGTTCCAACTGTTAATATCTTTTTTCTTTCTTCTTTTTCAAGTTAAAGACGGTTTGAAACGAGCTTCTCGACATACTACCGTTAATTACTCGTCATATATCTCGCCACTAGAAAAAGTTTCGTTCCATCTCACCTCAGATTCTATCGTAAACATAATTGTCATTTTCCGTTCGAGGCGCCCGTTATACTGACAACGGGCCGTGCGAGCTTTCCCCGACGATCGTAAGTCCATCGTAGCAGACATCGTACTTTATTCAGCCGTTATAGCAAATACTATTTGGTATATATGATCGCTTTTGCAGCAGGAACTATTTTGTAGCAGCGCCGAGAGTCATTCGCGAAAGCGTGTCGGCAATGTTTTCGATGCCGTTTCATTATCGCGAGAAGATTCGACAATCTTCAATTCGCAACTCCCGAGAGAGAATCAGTGACTGAGAACGACGCTAAAACAAGACGACGATCTGCGGTGTCGTCGGCGAGTTCGATTGAAACGAGCCCGAACGTCGAAAGGCGGAATGTATGCTCGAAGATTATGCTATCAAGATTCAATTTTGATAAACTGAAGTTTTACTTTTAATTTCATCTTCACTTAAAAGATGTTTTCGGGAAACAAATATGTCGATTAGACATCTACTAATTGTAAGAGTCAATTTCCAAATTATATTCACCGGGTATATCAAACTATACGAACTATACGAAGGACTCTTGTGTGAGTATTGTTCTTGACAACGGTAAAAATCTCGCTACACGCGGCCCAACCACCGACGGAGGAAAGACACAACAACGAAACCCAAGTGGCAAGCACAGAAACGAGCGGAGAGCAGTTAATGGCGCTTAAGCGTGGATTGAGCAAAGCTCGAATGTTCATCGAGAGTGTACCCTGCGGAGAGCTGCGAGTCGGTTGGTAAAAGTCAGTCTTGTGAAGGATAGTGTCTTGTGTTGAATCGCGCGCGTGTAAATCTATATAACCCCCGTGCGATGAGGAGCCTCACGGAGGGAGTCGCTTAATTAACTATCGTGCGATTAACCCTCTGGCTGCGACATGTGAAACGGCTTTCACAAAATATCCAAGATTCACAGATGGATCCGTCAATTCTAGTCTAGCTAGACGTATATTGCTGCATTCCAGACAAAGATGTTTTACAAAGAACATGTCACAATTGTCCGGAACCGATTTCATGAAATATGTCGTTATGTATAAATATCTAAGAGAATTACAGAGTTACAAATAATATATATAAAAATCATGAAAATTTTGTCAAAAACATTTTTTATATAGGCAAGAATAAAGCTCTTAAGATGTACAATCAAACTTGAATCAAAGACAAATAAAAGCAAACACCGATAACAATTATAATATACAATTATATTATTTTTTATAGTGATTTTATATAAATTATTGTTTCGACGAATAATTGCTTAGAAATCTTAGAATACGATATAAGCATTAGTTTTCTCTCTCTCTCAGGGGGAATTGTTTCATTCTTTAAATCTCAAAATGGACACGTATCAAAATATATGTCTCCTAGATTTTCGTTAACAATATATTAATCGAAGAACGAGCGCCTCATTTTTTGCATTACCTGGGACTATTTTTACATCCCAATTTAAAGTCATTGTTATTAATTACATATTGCATATTGTATATTGTTCTATAATTTATCAGTATTTGAGGACAATATGTATATAGATTTACTCAACATTTTCCGAGAAAAGTAAGAACAAACTAAAAAAATATTTAAAAAACAAAAGAAGCATATTAAAATTATATAGGGTGTACACTGTTTAAGTAACTTTAGCGCCCGTTCTCGGATTAAAGAAAAATCAGATCGAATTCTAAGCAGTTGTGATTAATATCCTTTGTCAGAGTATACTGAAAACTTTATAGGTTTTTGAGTTTACATGCGAGTATGTGACATGAAGGGGAATCTTGAAAATGTCAGCCGACATTTTAGAAAAGTTCGATCAATCTCAAATCTGCTAAAATATTTCAAGATAATTAGCTAATTTATCGCATTTTGGCGACATATGTTTATCGGATTTCTTTATAACAATCAATGACGGATCGCATATATGTACGATATGCGCAGCCAGAGGGACTAATCGACCATCCGCCCAGCCCTTGGTGGGCAAAGGTAACAAATCACAAATCATCAATCATCAATCATCGCTTAACATCAACATACAAGAACGTACCGTTTCAGCCAAACAGTTCCACGCAATCCTAATCGGAACCGTTCTGCTGTAGTAACGCGGGCGCCGATTGCGTTGGTTGCGGTTGCATCGACGGTTCCTGATGATGGTGATGGTCAACAATGGGGGATGGTGTCTCGCTGGTCTGCGAGTTCGTCAAATCGCCACCACCGCCACTGCTGCCGCTTCCGTCCCCTCCCCCACTTCCTACGCACGCACCCCCGCCCCCGTCGCCGCCCGGGTTCGCGGACGATTCGAACGCCTTCTGCTCGCTCGGAGGTAGCATATGCACCATATTCACTGCTAGAGGAAACGATGCAGCAGCATATTCGGCCGGATAAAAGCTCTGCGGCTGCGGTATATTACTGCCAAGTAGACCGCGATGGGGATATCCGCCGTTGTCCCCCGGATGCTGCAGCGGCAATCCGGTGAGCCCATGGCTCATCTGCGCGGACTGCTGGTGCTGGACGGGCTTGATGTTATTGTTATTCATGATTTCGGGGGTGCTGGCGCCGGTACAGTTCCTACGTAATTGCTCGAGCTTTAGACTCTTTCCGTATTTACCACGCACGTACATCAGCAAGCTATTGTAGGGAATGCCAAACATACGACTAGCCTGCGACGTGGTTAGTTTCTTTTCCCAAACATGTTGCAAGGCGAGTGTTAGTTCGTTATTCGTCCAGGACCTTGGTGGTCCTCCTCGCGGAGCGCTGTGTTGCCCCTTGGGTCTGTTAACTGCGAGTGCCCGAGGATTATGATCGGTCCATCTACGTGGCGCGTCACTATCACTTCGATGCTTTTTTGTCTTTTTGGTGGGTGGAGGGCCGAGACTGGGCGTACCGAAGAGATTTTGCAGCGCCTCCGGCTTGAAATTATCCGTGAGAATCGAATCCGCGAGGAGGTTGCCTCTGTCGTACGTAGTAGCATGGTGTGAGAAAAGTCCGCCACCCAGAGCCGTTACGCCGTCCAAGGTCGGCGTGAACATCGCCATGGCGCTACGTCGCGGCAACGCCGATTCCTGTTGCTGCTGCTGCTGATACGGATGAGATCTCCCAGAACCGTGCGGACTGTCCTCGCGTGGATGGTGACTCTGGGCCGACGGCGGCGGCGGCGGCAGTTGACTCTGCGGATGCCCGGGCAACCATTGGTTCGTCAGCTGGCCGAGGCTTGTCAGGTACTCGGTAGGATGCGGCTGCGACAGCGACAACGTCGGCATCGTCGGTAGCGACAATGTTACAGTCGCCGCTACGGCCGCCGCCACGGCCGCCGGGATATCCGGTATAGGACCATCCGGATGATGCAACAGACTGGTTCCCGTGAGCGGCGAACCGCGAGGACTACTCGTTGCTTCGCTGCCCTCCGTCTTCACGTGATGCTGATCCAGTCCGCTCGGCGATATGGGTTTCTTCATCGAGAGATTCTCCGCCATGTCCTCCTGCTGTTGCTGCTGGTTCTGCGCGTTGTTAATCGATTGTTGCTGATGATATTGAGATTGCTGCAGCAACAGCTGCTGCTGCTGCTGCGCCTGGTGCTGACCACCGCTGAGATTAAGAACGCTCGTCAACGGACTCGAGCTGACCGGCGGAGTCAAGCGCCTGCTGAGATCTTGCGGCAGCAATTCGCCGGATCGTCGGCGCGGACGTGCCTGTTTCCGGCGTGGCATCGACGGCGAGCCGCAGCTCTCGCGGATACCGAAGTTCATGTGGCCAATGAGCGGCTTGGCCGGGTGGTCCCTCGTTGGTTGAAACAGAATGGGTTTCATCTCCCTCGTGCTCTCCAGCGGGTTCTCGTCCTCTTCGGGTGTGCCGTGTCGCGCGACTTCCGGCGTCGGTAACTCGGCCAGGATGAGATCGCGCGTCGGCGTTGATGCCAACGACGACGGCCTGGGCTCCGTCGACACCGGCCTCGGCTCCGATGACGACAGCCCACGCACCTGCAGACACTCCGCGGCCTTCATCAGTCCCGGTAACTCCTCCTGGGCGATTTGCACCTCGCCGCGATATATGAAATGTACCAAAGTGGACAGCTCATGATGCGAGAAGTCCTTCAGCACGATCACGGGGTGCTTGCATGGATTTTCTGCGAATATCCTCTCGAAGAAAGGACTGTAACATAGGAAAAACGACTCCATACGATTAGGATTAGGTCACCCCTTTCTAAGTTCGATTGGGGATCATTCCAAAGAAGCCATACGTTTTTTCAATTTTGATTCATTTACATTGATCGATTTACGCTGACTACGTTACAGCACAATCGATCAGAAAAATTTTGCACCGCGCTGTTCGCAGCGTTACATGCGTCTCGGCGTGAAACGTTGCGTGTCTTCGCTCAGTAAGCCAGAACGACGACGCGGCCAGAAACCGCGGGCAAAAAGTTACCGCAAGGATTAGCGCTCCTTCCTCGATCGAACGACGGCTCGAATCAATCAGATGGTACAAGACTTTCGCTCGTTGTCAACTTTACGTCACACGTCCCGCGCGAAGTGAGAAGAGCGTTGCGGTACCGCGTAGACGGTGCGAGGCGGCACTTAGTCGCCCGGTAAACCACGAAGGTAAGACGCGACAAAGAAATTTTTCTTCGGATAAGAGAGAGACCCGCCGAGCGCAAGAACCACTCTCAGTTTCAGTGCGCGTCGCTTCTTTAAGATACACTATACACTTCCGCCGATCAATAAAACTCGACTGATCATTTTCAATCGAGGCGAGGAACTGCTAAAGGGGCAAGTAGTGTAGGAAGTTACTGTCACGAGATACATGGGCAAAGACGGAGAGTTTAGAAAGCTTTAAACCTTTGCTGTCGAACTAATATTTCTTATCCTGTAAACATTTTTTTTTATCGCGATACCGAGACGAGGCATTTCACTCACAAAGGCGTGAGTATAGTGTATCACTATTCATCTCATAAATCTGTTGCGTAAAAATTTTTCTTCCTTATTTATTAATACAAAAGCAACTCGTGGGTGTTAAATTCTACAGAATTGAAACAAGCATAAAAATAATTATTTCAAATACTAATTATAATATAAATCGAAATATATATATAATAACTAAATATAAATCAGTTTCTCGTTAATTTTATTTATTCTAAAAATAAAAATTTAGCTGATTGCGTTAAAAACACAAGAAGAGGAAAAGATCAGAATAAGATTCAGCACCTGGAAAATTCAAGCGAAGAAAAACTCTTTTACGGAGTATCTATATCTAGGACTTACCTGCAGGCGCTCAGGACGACTTTGTGTGCCTTGACGCTGCTGTCGGCGCAGATCAGGGTCACGTCGACGAGCGTCTCCGCGTGCAGCAGCTCCTCGAACGCCCGTTGTATGTGGGCGAGATGGTTGTGCCATCGTAAGGAATAGTGCGATTGCAGAGCCATTCTGTTAGGACTGTTTCCGACGCTCGACATTTTTCTTCCGCCGCTGCCGCCGGAAGATGGTGACTTAGCAAAGCCGCCACCTTGTCCCGCCGCCTTTTCGCTGGTGCCGCGTGGTCTTTGTATTTCGGTTTACCTTTCCCATGCACGCACGCACGTGACCACGTACGTCCTACAACTTCTTTGTCCGCCCGTTTTCCTTGCCGCCTTGACGCTAATCTTGCCGGTTTCCTAAAATCGGAATATGCGAGATGGTTAAAATGGGAGTCACACAAACCTCGTTCTCCAAGAAGATGAAAGAAAGTGAGAAAGATTAAAAAAGGAAGAAGGGAATATATAGCGACGCGTTGTCCCGAAGATTATAGAGAGTAGTAAGTAGATGCGTTCTTCAACTTTTCTCGCCATATTTCTTGAAGTTTCGGAGGATCCACGGACGATATCAAGCGCTCGCGTCGATATCAAGCCGGCCAATTAGAAAGTTTTTACAATACCTAACGTACTCGAGATAAATTTCGAAGTCAACGTTTTCCCTATACGGACGCTGTTGATTGCCGCGTGACAATTTTTTAACCTGGGATTGCACCTTCCATTTGCATTATTTTTCTATTTCGCGCATTCCATAGTTATCCTAACAGATTAGCGTCAAAATTTTAGAGATTTTTCATCGCCTGTGTAATCCGTAACTGGCCATTCCCATATATTCTTGATCGGCTATTTTGGTTATCATAAATATATGGCTTTTGTTACTTTTTTCTGTAAAAAATTATGTATAATGCAAGTAAAGACAGAATAAAATAATAAAGTGATTTATTGCAGAAAATTGTTTCAATCTAAATTTTGTGCAGATTATGTTACAGGTGACAGACCTGATAGACACTAGAAGGCACCTCTTCGAAGAAACCTCTTTCAGGTAAGAAAAATAAGGCTAACGGCCGTGTCGGAAATGTGATTTTGCAAAGATTGCAAGCTGCGTTATGCTAGGCATTATTGTCGCTGATTGCGAGACAGACGATCCTGCAGATACGTGCTGTTCCCGAGATAGCATACGCGTTAATTATTTATCCGGTCGAATACGCGATAATTACGGATAATTATCGCACTTCGGGCAATTCACCCGCCAAGTATTTAAGCAGCATCGGCACTCGCTTCATCGACGATCGGGTGTGTTTGGCTATGAATAATTTCGCGCCTGGTAAAAAGGGGGGTAACCGGAGGAGAGAGATGAGTGGCGGTCACGGTTAATTTTCACGCTTTCTGTAGCGCCGCCCAAAATTCAAAGTGTTACGAGAGAAGTTTTCCATGTGTAAAACCCGCCAAGGTATCTGTGCAGCATACTTATGCAGAGTTAAAAAGTTATGCCTGACAATCGCATCGAAACCAACCACCTACCTACGCTTTTCCAAACGAGTGAGAATGACAATGAATAAACTCCGAAAGATTTTCTCGGACGATTAATCAAGTATATTTGTGCGTTGTGTCTGATCGTTGACTGACAATATATCCGTCCAATTCTTGGAGAGTTGCTAGAAGACACTATCCGCGAGAGTAACCCGTCTCTATCAATCATCCGTTAAATTGCAGCGATTCGTAAACTTGTCGAGGAGGCACGTTACACAGATACGAGTGAGGTTTTCGTTTTATTCCCTTTATTCGTAACGCTTTTATATAAATGTACGACTTTAAATTAGGTCGATGAGGTGCCCATAATGTGAACCGTACTTAACAAAATTGCAAATTCATTTTTAATTAGTCCCTGCACTGATTCCTTTCTCTCTCTTCCCCCCCCCTCTCTCTCTCTCTCTCGCCCTCTATGTCAATAAAATACACTATTTAACATACGGGTAAGCATGCACGCAATTCTAACGGAATGGATGACCCTTGAGTTTCTATACGTTTCTCTAGTTGTCTGTACGCGACGCGAATTGAAACGAATGATGTAGCGTTCGTGCGTTTATTTTATAATTAAAACGTAATTAATGCAAAAGGCGGCACACGTGCGTAGGCGCACGACGTGACCTGGAACGAGCGTACACCTCTTCAACGTCACGTCATTCGCACATATGCGACAGCTTCGATTATAAATTGCATCCGGTTAAAAACCCACCTGCAGATACGCGCTCGATAAACCATTTCGGTCGCAATTACGCTAGCGATAATACAATAACGATAAAAATAATATAAAATCGCGCGAGGGGGGGAGGGGGAGGGGTGTGAAGAAAACGCGAGCACGCCGCATGTGAAATAGGAGAATTCTCCCGCTCAATTTGCGTTCGAAAGAGCTTCTACGTGAAACGAATATCCCGGCAGCAACGCGCGACTTTAGAAAATCTCGGAAAATAGAATCGCGGTATCGAACGGAGTAGAGAAGTTTCACTTACACTCTGCGTTGTCAATCATCTTACTGTCGCCGTCACTATCGGCATTAAACGAGCAATTAATATAAAATCTCTATCAGCCATCGGATAATTAATTGCCAAGCTGACGGCAACCTTGCGATCGTAAACAGTCCCAGTCTCGTAGAAGAGACATGGACATACAACAAACTGATGATAAACAACAACGGAGTGCAAATGAATGATCTTAATGTCGCGGTTAAGTAATCGAGCTGACTTTTCAACCTCCTTCGGTGTCTTTTAACTCACAACGGGCGAGCGTAAAATTGGCTCAAAAACCCGTCGTTTCGCTTTGACGACGAGAAGTGCCTCTCGCGCGAGAGGAGAAATATTTTTTTCTCTCTGCAAGACTCACGATTCACATGGAGCTCGGGGGGACCGCCGGCTCGGGATACGCCACTGGGCACAGTCGAAAACTCCCCGCAAGTTTGTTGTCAAACTCGCACGTGTTCGGAAAAAGAGCGCGGATTTACGTCAACCAGTTACTCTCCCACGTCCTCCTCTGTTTCCCCGCGCTTTATTTTCCTTTTTCATTTCCGCATCCGCGTCTCGAGGAGGCGGCGCCGCGCTGTACGTTGCACGCGGGCAAACTATTAGTCATAGCGGTGCATAACACATCCGAAAACTTCTCGTCAAACGAGGCGACGATTTATACGGAAAAGAGCCGGAATTAACGTCGATGCCTGCGAGTCTCGCGAACAACAAGAATTATGACCAAATGGCACGTACGGAAATTCGAAATTTTCGTAATAGAAATATACGATGATCCCGTAGCCAGTCGAGAAGATCGGATTCCCACCCTCAAGTCGTAACTTCGCTAGCCAAGAGATACATCAGATACATATGTGAGAAAACTAGTTGCTGCACCTCATATTACTCTATCGTTCCTGAGCGAATCATTATCCAACTGTAGACTTGGCAAAACACGAAGAAAGTAACGAGTTTACGTTGAGGAAACTATCATTACTGGAGTTTAGAGAATTTATGATATCTACTTATATATATCTTCTACAAACGTAAGGATTTTTTCTCGTATTTCTCGTTCGTATTTTGAAAGTTTTCCCGCGGAATTCTTTTGTTTCAAATGTACAGGGTACATACATTTCCTTTACGTTTTCTATATAGTCAAAATGTGTCTTTGTCATATAACCGCCGAAAAATATTTTTCAATGTATCAGAGATTGTAATTTCGTTGAGTTGACAAGAACATGAAGCGTAAGAATATAATGTTAACTATTTATGTTTCTGTCATGCTTTTTCCGAGAAGCGACAAAATGTGAAAATGCATATGTATTATAAGCAAAATGTATTATACGCACAAAAATGTATTATAAGTACAAGTCCATTCAACTATTATTGAATAAAGATGAAAACGACATAAACGATTGAATAGTCTTTTTTTTGTCAGAGCTCGCATACGCGTTACGCCCGGAAATTTATGTGGACTTACTTAACAATTTGCCGATAGCATCTTAAACCGTCCATTTAAAATTGACTCATGGCTCGCAATCATAAATACCAGGTATGCAACGAAGCTCGGATGCGATCATCACACAAATTCAAACAATGGATGCTGGTAGTTGAGGGTTAGCACCGGTCTCGCATGACTGATCCGATCGAACTCTTACAAATCTCCACGATTGGATCTCATGAGTTCCGATTCCTCTCGGCGTGTAGGACACAATTCCTCCTTCGTTAACCGTCCGACTCCAAATTAGAATCGTCCAAGCCAATGAGGGGGCATAGAAAAATGCGAAAAGCCTCGTCCTTCCGAGGCACCAGCAACATCGACACATTCGTGAGGCCTCATCGAAATCGTCGAGCTCACACGTACGCCGATTTTATTCGTCGCGCCAGAGAGAACGTAATTTCAAAGCCGGAAAAAAAAAAACACATACGGAAAGACAATGCACAGTCGGTGCAATCTACGTTTTAGTGGACACTCGCGTCACAAGCAATGCGGAGCGCACAAGGACATCATATACGATGGATGGATCTTGTCGGCACACTGCACACCGAACAATACCTTCGAAGGTCATCTTCGAAGTCTCGTGCATTCTTGCAAGATGCCGGGGAGGGACCACCGGCCTGCAGACCCGTCGACTGCCAATGATTACTCCGACGACGCGGGAAATTTTGCGCGGGAAGACCATGTGTGTGGCCAGAACACTTTTGCGCGGAGAGACTGTATCTCCAGGAGGAGTGAACGCGTCTCTATTGTGTGACTACACGCACGTTAGAGCAAAAGGTGAAACGAAGAAAAGGGAAGAATAATGAATGAGCAAAAACGAGGAAAACAGGAATTTTCCTCATTTGCTCCGACACACGTTCTCCGTTTAGGAATTAATTAAAGAGAATATCAAGAAAAAGTTGCGGAAGAAACATATCACGGTGTAATAGAGACGAGTATACGTGTAGCAAGAAAATATGTAATAATAGACAAAATTTTTTATCTGATAAAAATTTCGATCTAGATTTTGATCTTCGTGCCATACGGAAAGATAGCAAAATTTGAACTTGCAAAAGTCCATTCCACTAATATCACACTGTCACATATCATATCTCACGCACACAACCGGTAACCAAAGACACTGTTTCAACTCTTAAAAAGAATTCTAAACATTACGGAAAGAACGAGGCGCAAAGGGGGAAAAAAATACAAAAAGCCTACGGAGAGCACTGCGCCTTTAAACGATCAGCTGATTCCTCACTATTGTCACCCACCGTATAGCGAAGAGATCACAAAAGAGTACGACCTAACCACCGACCGGCATCGGCGTCGGCGTCGACGGCGTCTCACGTGGGTTGCTTTCCCAAAAGTATTTCGGTGCGCACACGTGCGCGACACGTTTTTGGGACACCACACCAAAACAATTGGCAAATGCAAATTGCGAGCACTTTCGGCGAGCGCGAGAGATCCCCCTCCGCGTTAACTTCCGCAGCGTGTACCGCCGAGTAAATACGCGGGTAAACACTGGGCTTCCGAGTTTCACAAAGTCGCTGCGAGACACCACCGAGGGGGGGACGGAAAATTCACTTCGAAGCGCGCGGAGGGTACACCGGGGGGGGGAGGGAGGAGAAGGATTGTGGATGCAGCGTGCGAGAGTTAACGCGTATCCTCGCGGCCGAGAGAGAGAGAGAGAGAGAGAGAGAGAGTCACGCAGAAGAACGGCAGGAGGAAGCGCGTGGGTGCGCGCCGCAGCGCGCGAGGGGGTGGTCGAGAGAGAACTGACCGTGTCGTGCGGGTTGCGTGTGCGACACACAGAGCGGCGTCGGCGACGGCCGGTGAGTGAATGCGCCGTGACGTTAGGCGCCCCTCCTAAGATTCCCGCCCCTCTCTTAAGCCTCCATACATATCTCCCCCCATCCGTCCCCTCCTCGCTCGGCTTCTTCGTCCAAGTTAGCGCGCGCCTCTTTCTTCGCGGGGTTGCTCGCTCGCTCGCACACGCCGGTTAACCCGCCTTCCCTCTCGCTCTATTTCTCTCTCTTTCGCTCTCTCACTCATGTGCGAATCACTCTCCTTCCTTTCCCCACTCTTCCCGTCTCGGTTTCTCCACCGGAGTCATCCCCACCTCTATGTACTGTTCCATCCTCGCGAGTACAACTCCAACTTGTTTGCTCTCTCTCTCTCGCTCTCTCTCTCTCTCTCTCTCGCCCTCTTTATCTTCACCCCCCAACATTTGTCCTGCTCGCGAACCACGAACTACCCTTTCCTTGCTTTCGACTTTAGGAAAAACCGCGTCCAATGCAAAATATGTATTCTTCATGCTATAAGCAGTCCTATTGGTTTTCCTTGCGGTACCTGATATCCATTGAGATCGTTACAATCTTGGTGAAAAGTTCATACTATACGAGTAATGTTATTTTTTTTTCAAACGCACTCTTCAACCGATATTCGTGAATTGATATGCGATGTGTGGAGGTTCTTTCAGTAGTATAAACGTCTAATTTTTGCAAGAAAGTTAGGTTTATTTAGAAGTTTGAAGATATCGCTCATTTATTGCAAGAATGACATAACTCAAAGGAAAAAGTTTTCCAGAAGAAAAGCTTGAATTTTTTGAGTCATTGAAATTCTGTGATATTATTTGTAAATATGGTAGAGAAATAAAAGTATCTAGCAATATATTCTTCATTCACTGTATTGAACTCTTACTATTTTTTGCAAACAACTAAAAAATGACAATTTTTTAGTTATATCGTTGTTGTAGCGAATGAGCGATATATGCGTTAAATAATCAATATAAATCCATACAAATGAAATATAAAAAAACCTTTGGTAACTATGATAACTTTTCAATATTTTTGATACTTTTGTATTCATCTCTGATATACATACATGTAAACATTTATAATTAAATGGATTCATTCGTAAAAATAGCTTTATAATTAAACATATTTATTTATAAATAGCTTAAGTAGATTCATTTATAATTTTAATTTCATGATTTCCAAAATCATCAAAGGCATCGGTCTTTGCTCGTTAAAAAGAATTGCTTAAAATTTCTTGTTCTTCGAAAAAAGATTAACTCTTTTCGCGGCTTAGCTATTGAAAATGATCAATTCAAATGCGGTAGTTGATATCCGTACACAATTCGGTTTTAACCGACTTTTACCTAACAGTATATTCTGATAGATCATGGCGTACTTTCTTTGTAAATTTTTTGAATTTTTGCAATATCTTCAAAATTGAAGAAAATATAGTACACGAAAATGTGCTGTGACATCATAGTGTCGCTGCGAAATCTTTTGAAGTTGCCGTCATCAAAGAAACTTTAGCAAGCTATAACTATAACTTTCTCAAATTTAGGTTCTTTTTTTTTAATTCAAAAAGTACTAAAAATCGGCTTAGATTCTCTACATTAATTATGGATACCGCTTAATAAACAAAATTTACGTTAGAACCGAATTAATGATATAAATAATTTGTAAACATATTTTATTATGACGATATACTTTTTTTTACTTCAAATAATTAAATATAATTCTGAATCTTTCTTATATATCAAGACATTAAACATATGGAGGGTAAAAGCCATAGTGGTGTAAGATGACTTATAACATTATGGCTTTTACTTCTCCATATGAAAGTTAAGCTTGAGTACTCGATACGGTTTTATCACTAAAACTCAAATTGTTAGTTAATTCAAATTAATTCACATAAGAATAGCATCAGTATGTTACGCGTATGGTTCTCAGATATTTATAGAAAATAATCTTTTTTTGCGTACAGTGTATTATTAAATATAAATGGTACATAAATTACACCTCATTTACGTCATAAAAAATTGGAAGGGTAAAAACCACAGTGATGTAAGTCAAATTTTTAAAAATATTTTCTCGTGTGCATAGATGCAATTTATATATTGTATTTATATATTGCATAGATACAATTTATATATTATATTTATATATTGTACAGATTGTAAAATATTTTTAAAAATTTGACTTACATCACTGTGGTTTTTTCCCCTCCAATTTTATGTATACTTATTTTCTCGATTTAACTCTTTAAAATTCCATCGGGATACGTTCTATCCCCTGATATGTTAAACGATGATTGATTTATTTATGTTCTATTAATGCAGTCCCAAGAATCTAATCTGCTGTTAATTGAATTACTATTTTCGTGATTATGCTGCAGTCCATTTGGTGTTATAAATACTTCGAAGTGTAGATGTCTTCGTCTTAATTCAATCGAACGGTACGAAGCATTCATAGCGTTAATCACCGGGGGCAGTCACAGTCACATAATTTTACGAATTAGTCTTATTCGAAATGTAGAAAAATTTACTACACTTCGAAGCATTTGTAACACCAAATCGACCGCAGCATAGTCACGAAAATATCAATTTAATTAATAGCAGATTCTTCGGACTGCGTTGTAATAGAACAGAAATAAATCAGTTATCGTTTAACATTCAAGAAACAATTTTCCCAGATATATTTTTAAGATTTAACGTGGGATTTTATCGAACATCCCCTATTATAACAGTAAAAATTTACCTATTAAATATGTCGATACTTTTACAGGGTGTCTGGTAATTACTGTGCCACATCTTCTGGCAGGTAAAGCGAGTTAAACTGAAAAAGATCTTAAACAATTCTTTACCGAGGTTCTTTACCAGCGTCACAGTGACGATTGTGATTGGTACACGGCGAGAAACATCTTTATTAATTAATTTGTTTATTAATTATTGAGAAATTTGCAAAATGACAAAGGACTTTTTTTATTCAGTTTAACCTGTTCTACCTGTCCACGAGAAATGACATAGTAATTATCAAATACCCTGTAAAAAACACTAAATAATAATCAGGCAAATACAGAAAACTACCTCGTTTTGTCACTCATTGATTTTGCCGATATTAAATATAGCTACTCAAAATATCTTTAAACAATTTGCAAAATATGCATATGCGAAAAGATCCCGAGTTATAATAATCAGAATAACAAATTGAAAATCATCATGCAAAAAGATACCTGAGAGAGAGTTCTAAAAATCCCACTTCTGGACCGGTCGTGTTGCTAACAGTGCCGTCAATCTTTTTCTTTCACCGACTCTCTTCAACGTAGGTTATAAGAGTTTATACAGATTTCGTGTTTAATGAACACTTGGCATCGCCGAACTGATTGAAGATGAGTCGATAGCGAGGCTGCTAAAACGCCAAGAAACAATGGAAAGTATGACGAGGAGATCGACAACAAGGTCGAGCCATTCAGTGCTGTTGGTGAACCAGGTTCGTATTGATATCAGCTTCGGAATAAATTCCACAAAATATTTATATGTGTCGACAGTAGCGTAACTATTTTTATAAATTTATAAAATTTTTATTCGATTTTTATAAATTTTAAACAAAACAATCTCTCCTATTCCATTTCATTTGTAAAATTAATAGAAAGATTGAGATAAACATTTTTTACAGTTTATTTTGATGACTATTAAAATAATGACTATAAAAATTGTTTTTATTATATTCGATTTTACATTTTTAAAGTTTTTTCTATTGATTTTATATTTTTAATTTTATTTGTTAGAAACGTTTTATCTTTTTTTTTTTAATATTGCGGTCCTTCCATTGCTCACCCACAGTTAAAATTATAACTGCAGTCTTTCGTAGTTTTTCATAATTTTATGACGAAGAACCGATTCAAAGGAGTAATTTCGAAGACTGGCGATAAGAATCACTAATATATAGATAATGCTGAGGTGAGTTTTCAAAATGGAGGTTGACTCTTTCGGCGAATGCGTGTATACTGGCCCGCTCTGACAAAGCCGTTTCTACGAAATTGTTACTTTGTTCCAGATATTTTCGCAGAGTTCTTGGTGGCAGAGTTACAATCGGAATAAATCATCAGGAGCAAACACACACGCGCACGTGACACAATTACCACGAAGAAACACACATATACGCGCTCACGCGCCTTAATTATTGCCAGCCAATATCTCGGTTGATGTTTCGTCTACGGGACAGTCGCGCGAAGATGCGTCTCTATCAACGTCATCGTCGTCCACGTATGGCCTTTCCTCTATAATGGTCGCGCACCCCCTCGCACGTGTGCCAACAATTCACTTACAGAAGCGTATCCTGTCACAGCTCGCGATATGGAGAACGCGTGCACTCCGAATTCTGCGCGCGTTATTCCGCAGGTGGCAGCCGTGACGCGTGTGTGTATGTGTGTGCGAGCGGTCGTGTGCGCATACGTTGGATACACGCGGCGGGAAAGTGTGCGAACAGTGACCGGACAGACCGACTCTCAAAGCGGCCGAGTTGTGACTGCTCCACTGAAAGAGGAGAACGAGACGAAGAGTCCCACCTCCTTGTGCCACCTCCAGTCGGATGGGTACCAGCCCATCGGACCCTCCTTCGCTCGCTGGCTCTCTCTCCCTCCTCTCTCTCTCTCTTTATCTCTCCGGTTTGTCCAATGTACCTGCTACTATGCGTTTTTCCAGCGCGGGAACAACCGGTTGAGTGCAGTGTGCGAAAATATGCGTGTGTTTCTCCGTCTTCCTTTCTCTTTACCGTTTTCCTCTCTCTGTTATGTCTTCCTCTTCCTTTATTTTTCCTTTATCTTCTTTCATCACCTCTCCATCCCCCCCCCTCTTTCTCTTTCCTCTTTCGTTCAATCCCTTCAGTCCTACTCTCTTCCTTTGTTGTAAGAAAATAGTTTTCCTCCCGCTTTTACGGTCGCACATAACAATTAGCTATGCACTGGCAGGTATCCGTTATGGAATTTTCCACGATACGTGACAGCATGCAACCCTCGTTCACGGCTTAGGCCTCGCTCGGCTGATTCTTTCTTACTTCATATGGTGAAATCTTCGAGGGAGGCTCGGCGCGCGTACTTTCAGACGGACACCTGTGTCACGCGGATTGTGTTCGAATCATGCTCCTCGTGTCTCGAGAAGCTATAGTTGGCAGCGGGAGACCGTTATAGGAGGCCCTTAAGTTACTACTGGCTATAATCAGTCCCTCGTTAAGCTGCTGCTCCAAGGTCGCATGACAGATAACGTACCACCGCAAACGACTACGGTAAACTTTCGGACTAAGTTCGTCTTACAGTAGATGTTGCTTATAGCGAGCGAGAAGCTAAGACGAATCTTAGAGACGTTTGCATTCGGTTATTCGTGTTATATATGTATACGCGCGCACGTATGCCTGTGTGTGTATGTGTGCGTATCCTTGTTTTTTTTTTATGTTTCGACACCTGCATGTGGTCAAAATCAACGGTTCGATGCACACGAAGCAAAAAATATCGGAGGATTTAAGATCACGATTGTAAGTTTTGTCGTAAAAGTTGATTTTCAATAAAGAAGATAAAAATAAAAGAAAAAAAATGTATATTCTTGGCGAACTGTTATCTATTAAGATAAAATAAGTTTTTTTTACAGCAATTTATATCCTCTCCACTGGGAAATATTTTTAATCCTAACTATTTCGATTCATATCGCTTGATTTTTGCTACATTTAAATGGTAACACAAAGGTAAAAGAACACCCAGGTATGCCGATTCCTCTTCCGACCGAACAGTGGCGGGTGATCTCGTTAATATAGCGATCACCAACTTTTCTATAAACGCCACTGTTGCACTGAAACGAACCAAAAACTAATAAAATTCCGTTCGCTGTGGCATTAGCAGGAAAATTTTTGTTCTGATCATCAGCTATATCAGCGTCCGTTACGAGTTTAGTTTAGGAATTGAATTTTGCCACATCGAATTAGGTCGTAAATATGAATATTATGTTATGATACCGTGTGTGTATAATACGGTAAGATTGCCCTCACTGTTAGCTGCTCAACGGAGTGGAAAAGGGTTTCAGATATGTGAGCAGGTAATCGAGAAAGGATTGTTCCAATATATCCATAGGGTCCCTCTCTTGCATGCTGATAATCGTATAAGTCCAAGAAGTCCATCGGTTCGGAAGAAAAAATGTCTTTCAGCATGTTGGGAGACCTCGTAGGGGAATGCCGATACTTTCGATCGCATAGAATGCAGATTCTTATTGCAGTCTTTCTTATGAAAATATACTCTCCGAATTGCAGTTAAACATTTGTTATTTAAGTAATTAAGTAAATCACGATTTTTGCAGATACGAACGAAGCTTGACGTGTGAAGTTTACATTCAGCAGGATTGTATATATATATTGCATACGCGCGCGTATTTATGTTCTTCCGACAATGGAAATGCCTAACGAATAATTTTCTCCTTGACTATTTTCTTATTCTGTTAATTATTTGTACTTGCGAACTCTTAAATAACACTATAGTATAGTCGCGAAATACTTAGAAACGGATAGAAGAGACTCATTACCGAGAATAATAACGGAACGAACATATATTTTGACGACAGACTCGATTGAGTCGAAGACAAAGAGGATAGCCCCCTCTCCCTCGAGACAGGTGGGCTGTAGCGCGACAAGTGCGAATCCGTGGCAAGGATGGACAGTCGTTGTCTCACTGGTTAACCAGAAAGATTCGAATGACGCTTTTCGTGATTTATGCACGCCGATGCACGCCGATCATTATTTTGTTAAATACATGTACATATACTCAAGAGAACTGTAATTATATCCTGACACATTTCGAATCCAAAAGAACTACCTTACAAACTTCCCCTTAAATAGATAATCTCGAAAAGTTTGCGATAGCAATTTAATTAAAATAAAAAATGCACATTTCTTGTTGTAATTGTCTTGTTGTAAAAAATTACTAATTACTTTATATAGGACTTATATAGGAAAAGTCTGCCAGAAATATAAACTATTTGAATGCTCAATTTATAGCGTTATCGCTAACTCATTGGTATATTAATAGTCAATATAGCAAAGGTACATTAAAATAAGAATATTGATTAATAAGTAAATGTCGGAGTTATATCACGATACATCTCAAAGGGCGATTATTTCGATAGATTACGCTCGCGTTGTTAACGCAACTGAATAAAATCCCACGAGTGTATTCTGCGTGGCTGCGAGTGGCACTTCCTTAACTGTCCCTAAAACCGATTGTATATTATCACTGCTTTTTATTGCTCACAATACATGACGTCACTGCATTTTGCACGGGAGAAAGTCGCCGGAACGATATTTCTTCGTAACGATCTCAATGCACGGATGTTTTTCAGCGCGGACGTAATACCGGTAAGAACATTAAGAGTTGATGAAAATTAGCGAGAATTATTATAAATACACGCACACAGTAATATCTTCCGGAGTCCGCGCATAAGCCGCTTATTGCACAAACAATTGCAAAGGCGGGATTCGTATTGTTAACAAATTCTCTTTTACCGGATGGTTCATAATGACGCGAAAGCGCTTTTTAACTGAGATGCGAAACGCAATGTAAGGAAATTTTGCCGACTGGCTTGATTTTTCGCCGACATCGAGCATATCGTCTCTGCTTATAAGCAAAAAAATTTTTTTATTATGTTATGAGAAATAAAGAAGCATAAAAACAAGCTAATTTTTAGATTAGGTTAAGTTAGGTTTCCCAAACATATGTTTAGAATTCTTAAACATTATGTTTAGAATTTTTAAACATATGTTTAGAATTAGATACATCACCTAATTCTAAACATATATGTTATGTAGCCTAATTAAAAGATGTGATTTTTGTTACAACATTACAATTGGTGTAATTTAAAAATAAGTACACAATGTCTGTTCAAAAAGTTCGTTGAAAGGCCAAACGATTCAATACTTGAAAATATCAAGGAAAATTTTCAGACGGACTTACTTTAGGGACGCAACCCCGAAAATGTGTACCAGGACCCAGGACTGCTTCCAGAAATTACGATTTCAAAGGATGTGCCGGATGCGAGTCCTCATCACTTGGCTGGGTCGTCACTATACATGCATGCATGACATATCGGTGTAGCAGAAGCTGAAATTTTGGCTTCTGCTATAGGCTACATCGATATGTTATGCATGGGGTAGTGGCGTCTCATGCCAAGTGGTGGGGCTCGCACATCCGGCATATCCCTCAAAATTGCAACTTCTGGAAGTAGTCCTGGGTCTCTTACGTTCCACGAAATCGGCCTGTCTAGAAGTAATAATGGCGTCGAGAATGTATCAATCGAGAGGGAACATATTATTTCAAAGATAGGACTGAATAAATTGTAAGTAAATCTAAAAATTATAAAGACAAAATTCAGGAATTTTTTGAATAGATCTCGTGCTTTATTGGATATTACTGAAATAATATTTACACACTGTAGAGACACCTGCAAAATGCGGCATATTTTTTTAACGCATATTCTATGTATTTAACGCACACTTAAAAATATAAAATATTACGAAGAAAATACACTTTTACTACTACGTTTGTAGTAGTATTGGTAGTATAGTAGAAGTATATCTTTTTTCGTAACATTTTACATTTGTATATATATATATATATATATATTATGTGTGTGTGTGTGTGTGGTGTGTGTGTGTGGTGTGTGTGTGTGTGTGTTGTGTGGTGTGTGTTGTGTGTGTGTGTGTGTGTGTGGTGTGTGTGTGTGTGTGTGTGGTGTGTGTGTGTGTGTGTGTGTGTGTGTGTGTGTGTATTGTGCAACATCATAGGTTCTTTGTTAATAGACTTACTGAACGAACAAGCTTTTCTGGGAAAAGAGTATAAAAGTAAATAAATGTATAAAGTATAAAATGATAAGACATATAAAGAATCCATATGTTAATCACATGTTGACTCTAAAGGCCCCCGCACAATGAAAAATATAAGGAACAAGGAACAGATATTAGCGATTTAGCGAATATTAGGACTAAAGAATCGAGAATAGTTTAGCATTGACACACGGCTTCAGGTCGCCCCCTGTTTCTGTTGCCTGTGTCATTGTGCATCCAGTTTTATTCTTGATTCTTATGCTTTCTTAAATCATCCGCGAGAAATTGTTTACGAAATAATAAACCCATTAAGCATTATTTTTGTAATGGTCTAACATGTGAAAAGTTTGTTAAAGTGATTGTTAGAACTATTATTTGTCGTAGGACATAACTGTCCAGCCGTAAATGAAACCGTTGAAGATGTATGTCAATTCTTTTGACAAACTTTCGGTGAAAATATATGAAAGAATATATGAAACATGTATCAGTTACATGTGGTAAACTTTAACATTTATAGATATGATATGAGTACACTTTTGAATTGTGAATTAGAAATCAATTAATTAGATAAAATTTCACATTTAATTCTAAAAACTGGAAATTAGTTAAGTAATATCATATCATGTATTCTTAGTACATTCATCATTCTTTGATATCATTGCAAAAAAGGAAATATATTTAAAACATTTATTTCATACTTGATCTCCATTGAGCTTCGCCGCTTTTAAATATTCTACTAATTTTTTAGTTTAATTGGGAAAATCAATTAAAAACTAATTAATTGTAACTAAGAAACTGTTTTGATTCAAGTTTCACCAAAAATTCCGCTTCTTCTTCCAGTCGTCGTGACCACGCCGAGAACGTTCCACGGTTCTTTCTCAAGAACCCCATCGCGCACTCTCGAGGAACTACGGGCAGGATGGAAAAGCCGGTCTCGTAAAATTTTTCGCGAGCGGCGGGAAACTTCGGCTCGTGTCCGTTCGCGCTCGTTGCCTCTCACGCTCGACCCAACCGGAATTAATTAGTATTCCATAGCGCGATAATAATCGCGGTAATTAAAAGACTCCGAAAATCCAGTTCGCCGGTAAGTTTCGAATGCCGCGCAGGTAGAACGGTGGGGGGACGGGAAAAGATCGGGGGAGTTGGGCGGGGGATGCACGCGTGAGACGACGACGTCGGGGGTACAAGGTGGTCGTAGAGAAGTACCTACTTCCCGTAGCCATCCGCCCGTCCTTGTGTCCCTGTTTAAGGGTTTCGCCGGTGCCAGAGCCTGGTACCACTAGCACACCCCTCCCTCATGGCCCCCCCGGTTACCCGGGCGCCCCCGCTTGCCCTCAACACGCTCCGCGCGCGGCGGCACCCCACTCTCGTTTCGTTCTCCTCACTCGCGAGAGGAGTCGCGAGTCGCGAGGAGGAAACGGCCCGCCAGAGGTTCTCATTCTGCGCGTCGCGCCCGCCGCGCCGACACACGTGCGCGGCAGCGCGCGCGCGTACGCGCGTACTCGCGGAGGCGGGTGGCGGCGGGCGCGCGTCACGAGACGCTAGAAAAGCGAAGGTGCCCACGGATGTATTTTTTAATTATTGATTTTAATGACGAGGGGAGCCGCTGCCAACGCCATCTTGGATGCTGGGCGGAGTAAGAAGCGTTCTCTCCCTTTTCCTCTCTGTCCACGCGCTCTCACTCTCTTGCTCGCTCCCTCCCATCTATTCCTCCTTCTTTGTCTCTTTTTCGCGCTCTTTTCCTCTCGCTCGCCTGCGACTCTTTCGGAGGGGGCCCTCTCCCTCTCTTTCTTTCTTTCTCCTCGGGCCAGCTCCTTCTTTTTCCACCGTCCTAGCTCGCTTCTTCCTCGGTACCCTCCCGACCCCACCATTCCGCCGCCGCTCGCCGCGTGGTTTCCCTCTTTCTTCTCTACTAATGCCGAGAGATAGACAGATGATGATTAAGAAAGCGCCGGTACGTGTGAGGACAACGCCGCGACGCCCGGTACCTCCGCCCGCCTCGCTCCTCGTTCTCCACCATCTCCTCCTCCTCCTCCTTCTCCTCCTCCTTCTCTTCCCTCTCCCCCTTCTCCACCTCCGACAATTCTTCTTCTTCCTCTTTTCCTCTCTCGATTCTCTCCGCTGCACTTCGCTCCCCCTCCTCCCCGACTCGGTCTTTCTCTCTTTTTTTTCCGTCGCTTGATTTCCGCTCGTTCGTTCCCTCTTTCCTCGTCTGTCCCCCCCCGAAACTTTTTTCTCTCTCTCCGCGGGCCTTCCTTCCCTTGCGGTTACACGTTTGTCGCGTGCATCATGGTCCGCGGAGAATGCTTTCGAACGGCTTGCCCGCTATTTGTTACTGATGGTTTCGCGGAAGGACGTTACTGGTGCCACCATTATCAAGCAACTATGGCCGATCGACGATGGTGAACGCAAATTATCGGCTACTCCAGCGAAAAATATCGATCGACATTGAGATATGAGCAACGAACTTAGCGATCTAGCACGCATTTCCTTGAAAGTCACTTGCTCACAGACGTCACTGTGCAGTGATTGATTTCCGTTAATTCTTTCCTTGAAATCGACTTGATCGCTAATTAGTTGCACTTCATCAAATACAAAATGATACAAAAGCATCGAGGGAGGTTATAAGATTTATTGATACAGTTAGGTTTTTCTGCTTCGGTACTGTGAGAAATCACGACTTTCACGGCAGAATTCTTGGATTTCACCTTCGAGCGTATCGAATCGCAATGTAGAATACAGACACGCACACAAAAAAATTCTTGAATCAACGCTAAAAATATAAATTTGTAAAAGCGTGATCGCGAGCGTTGCTTGTGCAATAACATTCCGTGCATAAGATATATTCTTTACGTGCTTTTCGTTTTATTGTTCACAAGTGGACTAATTATGTCCAGTAAGTCATTCAGAAGGGGAGACCTCAAGAAATTATTCGCGCGCCCGAATTTTCTATCAAGCGGCCGGCTTTGCTTTTCTTATACTATTCTATGTTTTTGCGTGACAAAATTTACATTCCTTGTTAGATCTTAACATGCAAACGTAGATACATAGATTCATTTACGAGAAAGAAAATGACGTAGCATATTTTACATTGTCTTAATTTTCTCAGTCATTATAATTATCGTTATACAGTTAAAAGACTTATCAAGAACGCTGATCTTACTTGTCGACAAGAGTTTCCAGAACATGCAATTTTACCTTATATGATAAATTTTTATCTTACCTATATAATAAAATTTATTTATTCAAAGCAATGTTAGCAACAGCAAAATATATTTGCCAAGGACTAGGCTATATCGCTTTAGCAAATTCTTATTTCTATAAGCAAATTTATTCGGTTATCTATTTTGCCAACAAAAAAAAATAGATTTTATTGTAATGTGATATTTTTTTTATTGATTACAGTAGCGAAGTTTTTCGCTTTCACATTGAATATGCAGCAGCGGCGATGTCGTTTTGCCGCTACAGCAAAATTCTTTCTCTCTGTGTTGTAATAATTAAGTACAGACATTCGGAGCGCATATATGCGTATACAGCGAATGAAAACTGAGATTTTAGTACGTGTCGTACGTGGAGACCATTCTGCAATAAGGTCAGTTCGAGCATTGTTATCGAGGTGCCACGTGCTTCTCGTGACCTCGCAGATGTGTCTCATACCGCAGCGTGAAAAATCAGGAATTCACAATTATATATCAGTAATGTTCCGCAATTAACGGGACATGTGCATAGGTTCACTTAACACACGTTGTCTGCAGTGAGTTTTGTATGCCTTATCGTGTAGGCCACACTAGAATTTTTATTATAATATGATTATTATAATGAAAAGATTCAATGAAAATATAATATGACTAAATAAGAATAAATAGGTAGTGTGTTGAATTATGCATTTTACACTTTACGTTATCTACCTAATTATGGCACTCAAAAGTTTATATTAAATGGCATTTATTCTTTTACATGTGTTTCAAAAGAATTCTATAACGTCGTCCACCAGTGACCATCAAGGCGTTATTGAAAAGTCAGGCATCGGAGTGATGACCATCAATCAACTATATTAAACTGGATGCATTTAATTATGCAAAAACTTCTAAGATAGAAGTAATCATGTAAGAAATTTATCCGTTGTATTTTATTAAATTTTCAAATTAAATATTCGTTGTGACGTGACCACGATATAAAATAAATAGGTTTGCTGAAATAGAATGTATTTAATTACAAAAAACCAGCGCGTATAAATAGAAACTTTTGTTTCACATACAAAATTAATTTTTTTTATTAAATTAAAAATTCAACGCAAAGTAATGTTTCATAATTACATTCTTACATTATAAACGTCACTTGCATTTAAATTAATCGAGATGGATGGTAGTCGTGGAGACTGCTGGAAAAGATCTTGGAACAACGTCGAATAAATTTTCGCCGCGTAATTAAGCCTTCTTCGGACAACCATACCACTGATTATATATATTCGTGAATGATAAAATCTTTAAATTTACCTGAATTTCTCCCTGGCATCTCTAATCCACCTGTCAAAGATTATCATCAAGCAATGATGCCAGCGAAAATTCGCTCTCACCTCCGATTGCGTGCAGTGGCGTGTGGTAGTGCGTGTTATGGTCGTTTAGATAACGTTTAAATCCGCTGTTTATCGGCGTGCCTGTGTACCCCGGCGCGGGGGGAGAACCCGAGGGGGGCGAACACTCGCATACGAAATCGATCCTCGATACTCAATCTTCGCGGAGAGCGGCCGCGCGCGTACGTACGCCGAGAGAAGAACGGCTAACTAAACCGTACCCGCGATCGATATCATCAAGAGGGTGAAGAAGATTCGTACATTAGGTATGCCATATGAGAAAGAGGAGAGAGAGAGGGGGAAAAGAGAGGGAGAGAGAGGGAGAGAGAAGGCGAAAGCCGCCCAGCGCCCTATTGTGAATTAATTACCCAGAATCGTCGCGGGGGGCAGCGCCATGGCGCATCGCGTCAACGCCGAGTCACGTTTTCGTTAATTCTCACTCTGGCCTCCGGCCCCGCGCCGGCTGTCGTTCCACCGCGCTTAAATACTTATCGATAATCCGATCGGGTGCGAGCCGAGCCGTGTAGACTCGACTTCGATTGCGCCTGGTCTTTTGAACGAAGTCGACGCGAGTCCGCGATCGAACGGCGTGACGGGCCGAATGTGTGTTCTCCAACGAGACGATCTCCTCACGCGTGCGATTGTATCAACCGGATAGTCGACGCGAGAATTAGAGTACCAGTTTTATTTAGCGAGAAGACCGACATGGTGGCAAATTGGATTTCGCGCGCTTCTCGTGGGGATCTAATTTGATAATTTTATGTCGATAAGGTTTAGGAGACGCGCAGAGAGAGAGAGAGAGAGAAAGAGAGAGAGAGAGGGGGGGGGAAGCAAACGTTTTCAGAATAGTTTATAATATTAAGCTGCAATCTAATAAATTGATATATATGTATTTTATATCATTTAGGGCCGGTTGTTTCAATATGTTGGTAAACTAACTAATAGTTAAATCATATATGTTTTTGTTTTTCCTTCAAATTAAATAAGGATAGACATTTGATTGAACAACCGGCCTTTAATGTTACACGTTATTTCAAATAATTTCAACGTTTATTCTAGGATAATTTGATAATTATCGAATCGCGCGATCGTTAAATGTTGACAGACACCGAACGTATTAATCGCAGGAAGACTTAATACTTTATGTGGAGACATGCGAGAGCCGGCTTTTTGCAGGAGTATGTAAGTCCTTGGAGAAGGAAGCGTGTGGACTACGCCGTTGACGTACAATATATGTAGGCCAATCTCTTTCAGAGCGACAATGCCGCGATGCACGCTTCAAAGACCGCATATCCTAAGAACACTGTGAAAGCAGACAATGCGCGACGGTCCAGTAAATCCCGATCGATGCTCAGCGTCCGAGGCATGAGAAAAGAGATCGGACCGGAAAGAGTGGATCGCTCGGATTGTAATTTTGTTGACCTTCCCGCTATTAACCCGTACAAGTGTTCGCGTCGTTGTGCTCAGATGAAAAGTTGTTTTATTCGTACGCAAAGTTTATGCAAATCATCTTCTAAATAAAATTATATCCGTGTTCAATATAGAATAAAATATATTAACGCCTATATGAAAGAATACTATTGTATTGACTTACCGCTGGGTAACAAATCAAATAAACAGTAAATTATTTTTTATTATAAACAATAAATAAATAAGCTGGGAAAACATGTATTTTGTATTGTAAACAACAATTCCAATATCTCTGTTAATTTCAATTCAAAATTTGGATTCTTTAAAGAATATTAAATTGAATTTTCTTTTCGCCAAAAAATTTGTCCATTAAAATTTAGCTAGTAGTTGGAGTGCTCGCGATTATCGCTTTATCAAAATCGAAATTTGATGTAATTAGAAAAATGGCATTCCGATAGTTGACGAAGAGAAGAAATCCTCGTAACGTCAAAATCACTTGCCACATCCCGTCCCTGTAACTCGGTTGTCCTAACGCAATTTTACACTCAGCTATCGGATGAGATAATCCTTTAAGTAGGTCCGGCGACTCAAACGTCTCGTTAATTTAAAACGTCGACCGTGAGCTTTTGACAACGAACCGTCGAACAAATCATCTTGTCGCGACATGAGAGACACGCGCGCTATTTATCTCCCACATCGAAAGAACGATCGAGAATCGATGGTGACCGGCCGTTGATTTGACCGACCGGCACTTACGAGCTCCGCAGTTTTATGGTCCTTACTTTTACGGATGCCGCGACAGAATTCACGATTGGGGATAAGGGTAAGGAGGGAGTGAACGGTGGTGGTCGCGTGATGCGGTATAGTAACTCGGAGAGCGTGTCGGTGCCCGGACGACGCGACGAAGACTCAGAGACGGGGGAGGGATGGAGGAGGACACGGATATCGGGGTGTGAGAAAAAGCAGAAGAAGAAGCGAAACGAGATCGGATCGCGGCATCCGTTGAGGTTTACACGGAGAACATCCCGAGGCGCGTTATGCTCGCGCGAAGTTCCGGCACGGTGCGGGGCCGCCATAAATTTTGCGACCGTTCTTGACGGCACGCTGCGAAGGATTTTTGTGAGGACAGAGACTTTCCATCTCAAGCAACGCCTTCCTCGAAAATTGGTATTCTTTTCCATACGTTAATTAAGATAGTGAACAAATTATTTGGAAACTTCATCGTTATCAATTTTTCTCAATTTTATATTTAAATCGGATAATGAAATTTATGCTAAAAAAGTTGGAGGAAATCTTAGTAAGAGAAATAAAAGTAAATATATATGTATGTAAGAAATTCAAAAACTCGCAATGTTAATTTTAATGACAACCGTACAGCGAAGAGGATCGCCTTCTACGTTTTATGTCTTAAAAATTACATTAGCAATGTAATCTGGCTGAATTATATCAGCAGGATTAATGGGTTCTTGAGCTTCCTGATTTTCGGCCCTCGTTTCGATCTATCCAACGCAGCGTGTGTCTTGGCGGGTGTCCAGTTTACGGAGGACTCTCGCAGTGAAGTCTGCAACTAGCATAGCGCGATCTCTTAATCATGTCTCTCAGGGGGAAAAAAGACAGAAAAGCGCGAATGTCTTGATTACACGGTTACTTAGGCACGGGTAATATTTCATTATCGAACATCGCCAACACCGAAGAATTTATGCATCTGATTTTATTCATAAAATTGAAAGTTCTTACAATTTTGAGCACTGAACGAGCAGTATCATATCGCCAGACCCTGCGTACGAAATTATGTTACCTATACCCGAACTGTAACTATAATGTATTATTATACCACGTATGAGGGAAGACGGAGGACGAAGCGAACGGAGTCGAGGAAGTTGCGTGCGCGACCGGGTATGGCTCGTCAAGAAGAAAGTTGGCGGCGACGACGGTGTCGCGACGTCGTGATAATTATGGATATCGCGATGCGCTTGTCGATGTTATACGCATATACATATGCAAATACATATACATATATTAATATGCGCATAAAGATAATAAAGTAAACGTGTGCAAAATACGAGATGTTTGAAAAATGTTCAACTTTCATGTTTGTTAGAAATACCGATATTATAAATGTAAAAAATAGCGAAGAGAGAATATAATCCCTTAAACGCTCTCTAATTCGCTAACAAGGGTAATGTTACCCTTGATGGAGGTAACATTTCTATTCTATGCACACTCAGAAGAGTTATAGTGTTCTTGTGAATTAGTAGATTTTCTACATAATCTTGAATCTTGAACCGTATTTAACATATGCGTCAGAATTCAATACATTCAAAGGACCGAAAGTATAGCTCTTTAAGAGCTTTATCTTTGTGAAGTTCATCAGTCAACAATACATATACAATACGCATTTATAGATACAAAATTTCTCTGAAATAAAAATAAAAATAAAATAAAGGTATGCCGACTCAGAATCCGGAAAAGAGAATGTGAAACATATCTTTTCTGAAACAAGGCACCCCCGCGGCGTAAGAAGACCGCCGTCGCATCGTTCTTTTTCATCGTATCCGGCTGCGTGCTCTCATAGGCACCGAGCGTTGATGAGTCGAAGCGGGAAGATGAAGGGAAGGAGAAAGCAGAGTGTGGGCACTGTGGAGGAGCCCGAACGAGCCTGAGGAGAATGGAGGGCACGAGGAAAAGAAGGAGAAGACGCGCAGGAGGAAGCAAAGAGCCGGGGCCTGGCCCTTGCGATGGGCGAGACGGAGCGAGGGTGCGAGCGCGAGAGGAAGACGGACGGAGGTGGCGGAGGTGGAATTAATGCACGCACCGGGCCACGCACCCAAACCCCTTACAGGCAGCCAGCCTACTTCGTTATACGACAAGTATAAGAGGAGAGCACAGAGACTTTTATTGATCGCCTGGCAAAAACTCAGGAACCCTCATTTCGTGCTCCGTACCCCCGACTCTCTTACCGGCGAGCCTCCACCAGCCACTCTCTCTTTCTCTCTCTCTCTCTCTCTGTTTCTCTTCCTCTCACCCATCATGCTTATCCTCCTGTTCGTGGAAAGAGTGACGGGCTGTCGTCGTCGTCGTCGCCGTCGTCTACGGTTCCTTCGATACTAAAGCCGCGCTGCCTCTCGATAATCTTTTACACTTAAGACCGAGGTAACCCTTTCCCTTTCTACGCAACCCACTTCGTGCACGTACTGATCCTCTCCTTTTCTCTCATCCCGCTGTGACGTTCTCTCCCTCCGTAGCGCGTTTCAAGTCTCCCTCGCAACCTCTGAAGGCCGAAGGCACTCGAGGCAATGTAGGTACGTGGTGGAATTACATCGGATACCAAGAGGGTGGAGGTTGGGGGGTTAAAGACGAGATTCCGAATCTTAGAACGTGCGCGAAACGTCCTTTTTCTTCCAACATGTCTTCCGTTTCTTCAGAGAACTCTCTTGTCTTCGGCAGCAGTTGCGAGAAGTCATAAGGATTCTCGCAAACATTTACAGCTACTCTTCTCTAATTCTTATAAACGCACATATACTTTTTTCAACATAAGAAACACATTTCTTTTTACTTTGTCACGGATTTATATTTTCGAACAATTAATCCATCAAGACTCAATCAATATTTGATACCGATTGTATATCAATGAAACTATATAACATGTTTTTAAGATGATACGAAATTATCGTGTCAGATAGAAATTTTATAATCTTAAAATAATATGTAAAAGACGTGTATCTTACTTTAAGCTTATCACAATGCGGAAAAGAATCATTGACAACGTTGCCAGTAAAAGGCAAATAAAGTTCATCGGACTCGATGACCGTGAAAACGGTGGACGGACACGAGACGCTCTTTAGAAAAGTCGAGACAACCGCATGCGTCACGAATTCAGAGAGGAAAAAAAACAATCTACTCCCGAAATATTCCATACAATACCGTCCGTATCACGAACCGCTCGCGAATGCACTCCTGCATTTTGGATGGAAAAACCGTGGCCGATCGTTGCCGTTATTGCGACGCTCATTCGCGGTTCGCATTGTTCGTCCGCGCACGCATAATGCATAGAAATATTAGAGCTTTTAAGGCTTAAAAACGTAAGCGTGCGCCGCGACGTCCGCATTGCGCGAGGACAGAGAATGCACCCTCTCTCCCCCGACGCTCGCGAGCGCTCTATGTGTCAGCGGACGGCGGAGTGAGAAGGGGGAGGGGCCGGGAGGGTAGGCGGAGAGGCGGAGGGTGAGAAACGGGCGAACGGGTAAGATGTGTTTGTTCCACACAAGCTATTGTCCGCGAAGACTACCTTTCCATTGTTTGTCGCAGTCTCGCCCTCTCTCTTTCAACGGCAGCAGCCACCCCTGTCGTTCAGTATCTTACATCGCGCCCAGCTTTATTTCGAGGGTTTTGCGCCACTCGAAAGGAGCGTCGGCTGCGCTCTCGCGAGAGAGCGAGAGAGAAACCCCCCATCACACTGCTTTTCTTCGGTTACCTAGCAGAATCGGGACCGATTCCTTTTAGGATCCTAACGAAGATAGTGACTTCTCACTTCGCCTCCCCCCCCTCCGTCCACACATACAGTTATACGTACGCACACATGCATTGTACATCGATACATAAATTTACTGTTCCTTGAAAATTTTCCGAAAGGAAAATGATCAGAGATTATATGTAATTTATAATCTATAACATTTTTTTCAAAAGAAAGGAAAAGTTACTTTATTTGTAATCTTCAAATTTTAGAAGATCTTAGAATCTTCCGACAGTTATGCTTTAGCGTAGATAATTCTACCGTAGATTAAAACAATATGCGCTAAGGATCGAAGTTCAGGGAGCGAGCAGAGGACCTTCCTTAGTTTTCCGAAGGCGTTAGATAAAGGTAAGAAACGCGAGGAACGAGCACACCTCGCGTTTCCTACGACCATAAATTAGTGTGTGAAGTTTTTGCGCTGCTATAGTTGCGCACGGATGCAATGCGCTTCGCAAGTCACATCCATCATCGAGATTTCGCAAGTCATGCGACTGCCGTGGTTGTCTTCTGGCGGGCAGTCGAGGAAGAATGGCGTCATTATCAGAGAAATGTTGACGCGTTCGTTGCGCGATTCGCTAGTTATTTGTTATTATCGTTAAAAATAAAAACATAATGTCTTACAGCATGTTATAAGAAGTATTACGCAAGGCGTGAAATACTAATCAATATTAACAACAACATTTTATTATATAATTTGATAGGGAAATTTATTGCATATTTTAATTACCCCTCTCACTTAGTGTTATTATAACTTGCTCATCTCCCTACGTAATGCATTGCCTGATTGGCCTTCTGAGAAGGACGAGGATAAAGCGGTGATTCTCTCTCTTCAATGGAAGGGATAAAAGGGGGATCCACGTGTTCCCGTGGTGTGGACGAACAAGCGCGAAAAATCTCGATCCGGCTTTGTGCATCGGGACGAGATCGCGTCGCGCATTTACACGCACACTCGCAGATCTATTTGCATGTGTGCGTAGATCTACTTACACACCTGGCCGAACAAAGTACCTCGGCCACGGTGCGCCTTATTGTCATACGGTCGAGATCGGACTGCCGCTTGGGGCAGAGGGGTCCCGTCGCGTAATAATAATTAAAGTTACGCGCGCGTACAATCATAGTAATGGCCGCCAACCGGTCGTCCGCCGTGCCGCGGCCAGAAACGAGAGAAGATATCCAACAACACCGACACAGCCCCCCGGTGCCGTCACACTTGAGTGCGCGAACTCTCGCTAAAGACTAAGAGACGGGTGGGAATTGGGGGGTTGGTGGCGAGCAGGTTTGCGGGAGAAAGAGAGCGCCTTCTGGAAATATTCTAATAAGCAAAATTTTCGCTTTTGTATTTAAGAAGAGGGAAAGAAGTGGTGCCGAGCGCAGTCGTACGCGAGGGGGACAGAGGCGCGAGGGTTGAGAGGAAATGGGAGGAAGGGTTGGGGGAGGGGGAGGGGAGGGTAGATGATAAGGAAAGAATGAAAGCACCGAAGCAACCCTACCGTATACTCTCTGTTAGTCGCAATGGTGATGGTGGTGGGAGGGTGGTGGCGATGCCGGTTTTCAAGGGGTTAGAGTGACTTGAAGGAGAATGGGTACGTAGGGAGAGGAGTAGTACAGAGTTGCGGGAAGGAAGCGGAAGAAGCGGAAGAAGAAGAAGAAGAAGAAGAAGGAGAAGAAGAAGACGGACAGACGAAGGGGGAGACAGAGGGTCGAGCTGGTCGTATTGTCTCAGCGGGGTGGTTGCCCGCGGGAGCGCGGATCGAGGGGACATCGCGCGGAGAGAAGGAGATCGTCGAGGGGGATGGCGGATGTCAGAGGATGAGAGGTAGCGAGGGCGGAAAGGGGCCTTGGCGGTTGAAGGAACGAAGCACGGTTGCGGAAGAAGAAGCAAAGTGGCAGAAGAAGAAAGAGAAAAGAAGAAGACGAAGGACAAGGAGGTTGCAACGCGCGAGGATGGAGAGAGAGAAAGAGACCGAGGGATGCGAAGGGGGTAAGACGCTGCATGAAGGGTTGGAAATGTAGATAGAATTTCTTCATTTCGCGTCCTTCGCCTCCCCCCTTCGCTCTCCCGCCCGCCCGCCTGCCGACCGCCACCGCGAGTCTTTCCCTTCCCCCCATCCCGCTCTGTCCTCCTCCTTCTCATCCTCCACCTTGCGTCGTCTTTTCCTTTACCACCCTCTGCCTCCCTTCTCTTCTTTCCGCGCCGTCCCCTGCCCACACCCCATACACCCACACCCCCGAACATCCTCGTCTCTACCCCCGACATTCCCCTCTCATTTCACCCATCCCCGCCATTCTTTCTCTTAAGACTCCGTGGCAGAGGAATCGTTAAAATCTGGCCGTACCCTCGGTGTACCCACCCTACCACCCTTTCGCCACCCACCGGCACCATCACCCGGCCGCGCGAGTCCTCCTACTCTTACTCTCTCTCTTTCTCTCTGCCTGCCGTCGGAGCTACCACCCACCTCCTCCCCCATCTTCCATCCCCGCATCCCTACAGTCACTAACCCTTGAATGCCGCTCACTCACTACTTACTTTCGCGGGTGGTTGCAAGGAAGTAGCCTGGGGGAGTGAGGTGAGAGGGCAAGGGGCACCCGTAGGTATCCGCGAGAAGTAACGTTCGACTATTAATCAGAGGGATGAATGTATATACATTCGCGTCGTGGGGCGCGCGTACTATGAACGCGTCGAAAGTACCCCCGGCACGTTTCGTTGATTAGAGTTTGTTATCAATCTCGTCTGATTCATGTGACAGTTTCTTCTACAGAAACCCGCGTAACCCGATGGCTTGATCCATTAGAGATTATCGTTTCGACTTTTGAGAATAGACTTAAGCCACTACTTATGATATTCAATTAATCCTCTAGTATTACGGATATACGGATATATGCATAACATAATTAATACCAGATCAATTTGATGAATTTGATCAATTTGATCAATTGTAAGTGAAGATACATATACATATAAATTGTACATATATATTGTACATATATGTATTGTATATGTATACATTTTGTGTTAATTCTAACAATAAGATAAACAAAATCTTCTAAGATATATATATATATATATATATATATATAATATATATATGTAGGTCTGGAAGTATGTTCCGGACTTTTATTTTTGATATCGGTATATTCCGGGACATTTGGCAGTTTCCAGGACTGTCCTGGAAAAAATTCATGTCCTACGGCAATTTTCGGGACAGTTTTTTGAATCTGATTACATATATATGCGTTATATTCCAGGACTGTACATTTCAAAAAACGTAAACAATCCCGTATATATATATAATATATATATATATATATATATATATATATATATATATATATATATATATATATCTTAGATATAAATAGTAAAATTTTAATTTAAATGAATAAATAATACATAAAAATCTCTTAATTAACTAATTAATAACAGTGCGTCTATATTGCATCGCAATATCAATCGTATCATATAAATAATCTTATCTTTGAAACTCAGGTGAAAGTTTTGAAGCGTAAGTGGTATCGAGGAATACTGCACGAAGATGGAACAGCCGTGGGATATCGATAGCAGCTGTGATAGTTCTGAAAAGTTTAGGAGCACTTTATGCAACCTAGAACACTGCAATATTTACATTGATCGAGTATTAGTGATTAAAGAGAAACAACAAATGGATCTCTCAGATTTATATAGATTTGGAAATTAATAATTAACATTTCCATTTATTTGTTTCTTTTTAAAAATTTTTTTCTGGAATTATTATTTCTATAAATTAATTCTTTATACACACACACACACGCAAGCACGCACACACATATCTCGAAAAAAAAAGAAAGATATATATATATATACAGGTATCAAATTTGATACCTAATTTAAAATACAATTTCTGTTTATTCTCTTCTTTCTTTGCCGTTCTTTAACTTTTATTAATTAACTATTGTTCTTATATGTTAATTAGGTTTTCTAATTAACTTGCATATTACGACTTGCATATTATCGCGTTTTCGCTTATAATGTGAATTACAACTCGAATTTCTTCTAATCCGTCTTATAAAATTAGTTTGAAATTAAGATGTAGTGAATAAAGGTTAATTATTTGACTTCCAATTATATTAATAACATCTCGTTTTAATGCTGTTAATAAAATATTAACGTCATCGTTATGAAGTAACATGTTGCAATATCATATGTTATGTATTATACATTATACAGTCGTCGAGGTCAGTCTAGCCATTCGCTAATGGACGACTCGATGACAAGGATCAAAAGCGATTGCGTCACCGGTTCTTTCCCCCCTTCCCGTCCTATTCCCGATCACAAGGCGGGAGTCAGGCAAGGGTAAAAACTGCAAGAGAGTTTTCGACCGACACTCGAGGGTTATTGTTTCGGGTACCGCGGATTTGCATTTATTTCCTCCGACCGTTCTCATTGTTCGTTCATTTTTGAACGTTGCATTCTCAGTCACGAATTCGTCCTTCTTCTTGCGTATCGCATTGCATTTGTGCAGGCGTAATTAGCGATGCGATCGAGTGCCGCGCTTTTCAGCTTCTAACTTATTCAACGTTTCTCATTCTGCTGGTTCTCTCTCTTCTCTCGCGAGAACGAACGCGTCACGACGCGATATATAGGGTTGGATGCCAGATCTACCCAAAAGTATCTTAAAAGCGAACTCTCTGGCGCATATTCAATTCACGTACAATCAGACTAATCTCGGAAAGTTTCAAAAATTATATATTGTAGATATATTAACATTTAAAATTAAGTTATTAACATTTCAACAAGTTGTTAACAAAAATTGTATGTTATATATTAATAATTACAATCCAATAATTACTTTTTGTTGATAATATAAATATAAATATTTAGTATTTATTTGATAATAATTTATTATTTATTTAAGTCTGAGACATTACATAGTTGTTATTTTTTATATATTACTGGATGTTTTATAGCTGTACATTTTTTTTATGTATCTCGAATTGCTTACTGTTATTAGTGTTACTCTATTGTTTTTTTATATTACCTTACTTACATTATATCATTAGCGCAAAAAAACTTAATGCTTATTTTACGATGCGCATTTATTACTGCTCAATATAGATTTATCTCGCGTATAGACCGCGCATTCTCCCTTTACATCTTAACAATGTTAGCTCTCATAGCCCCAAGGGCCAATAAGGGATGGACGCCCACGGTTATAAATTCTTTCCATATTATATAAGTGAATATATTTTCATCATCAAAACTTTTAATTAGTAATGTGACGTCATGTACACAACGAGGAAATTTTAAAATATATTTATACGTTACAAACAAGACTGATACGCGGGTAAACAATGCAAAAAAAAAGAAAAAAATGTAAGAATATAAACATACAAAATGTCCAGAGATAAAATATGTAGAAAAAAATTCCTATTAAATGTAGAATTTAGTTTATGGGTGTGTATAATAATCCTAATATGTAGATCTGACACGGTTTAATATCAAACGCAGCAATTACGATTGCAGCTGCGATATTTATTTGACTTTAAAAGGCTATAATTAACACCAACCTATTGTACGATAAAACTTAGTAGAAAATTATGATGTGACGCGGAAATGATAATTAAATGAAAATGCGATTGTTTGAGTAATGAGAGTAGCGGCTGCTAATAACTGCTTAACATGTTTTTCTTTTTCTTAACGACGCACAGTTCGCTTTAATAAGTTCCGCTACCATGATTTTCTCGCACACATTAGATAACGTCTAGAGATCGGGGGAAGAAAGGGGGACCGGGAGAACTTGTACGGGATCCAGGGAAGGGGGATGGGGAAGGCGACCCTCCGCCTCGCGTGAAAAATATGTAAAGTATTGATTGCATTTTATAATTACTTGGGAGACGGTCGTCTTAGCTACCCTATCCACTCTCGTGCCACCCTCGCTCACCACCCTCCTCTCTGCTTTCTCGCACCCTCCGCGCTCCCATCGTGCTGGGGTTTCTTCTTTCGTTTTCTCTTTCTCTCTTTCACACTCCTCTCTTTCTCCATCGTACTCTGATTCCCTCGCTCTTGCCCCTTCGGAACTCCGTCGTAGTTATCTCTTCCTCGCACCCTCACACGCGATCTCCGTTTCCTTAGCCACCGAACTGCCACAGATACGTGTATGTGTGTGTGTGTGTGTCCCACCCTCTTGGCGCGCACGTTCTCATGTGTTTATACTTGGACGAGCAAGGAGATAGTCGTTCTCGCTTCCTGTACATCATACGCCGAATTAAGAAGCTCGGCGATATACTTCGATATTAAAAATAATAGTTTTCAATCTTGATTTTTCCCAGTGCGAATGAAAATCTATAGAACTATTTATTATGGACACGTGGCTTTTGATTTTAACGACTTCTTGGCTACACTAAATTTCTCGCGTATTTTGCGAGCTACAGTTTAGAAAATTACTTTTAAATATGCGTTCATCGGAAAGTTTTACGGAGTGTAGCTTTCGCAGAATAAAATGAGACGATGGACACTTCTTAAGGGTCACTCCTAACTTTATATTCACCAGAGAGTTTTGCTACCGAGAGTTGTTCTTCGAGATTGACTACCGAGTGTTCTCTAAGTCTAAGCTTGGATACTTCGTCGAGATCTTAACTATTATTATCTAACTATAACTTAAAATCGTTTTAAATTCTGAAGTCATTTTTTTGATTTTGTAAATCGCAAGTGACGTAATCCTTTCTAACACGTCGAGTAATACGATTTTCACTTTTACTTCCCACTCACACACCCTCGTACCCGTCGGCTCTCGCGAGGACCTACCGATGATCCTCATTGAACTTTATAATGGACGTATTGTTTACGGCAGCGGCTCTGGAAGGAGTTTGCGTGCGAGCGACTGAAAGTTGAAGGGAGAGGACTCGCTGCAAAACAGCTCGAAAGATACAATTAAGATTTATCTAGAAGTGCAAAGCGGACTGATTAAAAGCCGGAGCGGTGCTTTGCGAACGATTCATTAATAAACGCAGGTTTAGAAGGGACAACGAGGTAACAATGCCTTTGCGTCATTTGATTAAAGCATTGGAAAATTTTTTTTTGCCGCGAGAGTTTCATTGATACAAAATCATTTAAAATATCGTGATTGTTAGAAATAAAAGATTATGCATAAATGTCAAATTTTTATTATTATTAAGTGACGCTTTTATATAATCATTCTGTGTTTGATTTAATCACAAAATAATTGTAAAACTCCAAATTAAATAGAAGCTAATAAAAGAATGGAAGCTCTAAATAAAAACGTTTCTGGTTAATGCGATGTGATAAGCGCTAATTAGCATTGCAACAGATACAGATAAGTAACTTTTATCATCGCAGCTAATCCTCCTATATAAATATGCAAACATCTGGACTAGCACGCGTTATCAGCCCGACAATCCTTCATCCCTCTAATTTGACTACCCCTAATGGATGGGCGGACAATGTGCATCGATTGTCATGTCACACGTGCATATGTCACTCCCATATTTTAAATACGCAGACTTCCATCCCGTTGGTCCAGTTAAATAAAAATTAACGATTTTAAATAAAGAATTAATAGCAGATTTTAATATATATTGTATGTATTAATGCATAGCGTAAGTATATAATGTAATATGTATGCGTACGCCGAAATGTAAGAACTTTAATTAAACGTTTCCACACGTGTCTTGAATTAACGCGAACTGCTGCATTAAGTGAACTGAGATCTTAATTATGCAGGATTTCTAGTCTCGTTCAAACGAAGGTGCAGCTGAAAAACAGTTATATGTACTACCGAATGAAAGGACTATCAATTTCTTTATGTAGAATAAAGCGTTATCGCGATATCATTTTCGATACTTTTAATTACATTAATTGTTCGAACATGTTACTCTTTAACTTGGTGACAATTTTTACCGCTGCACTTTATGGTATGCTAAACAAAGCGCCGCGCCGCCGCGATAGGATTGCCGCGTTTTGCCGCTCGCGCGACCTCGCTTTAGCTCGCGTAATAATTCGTCGCTTCTCTCCGGGATTTAAGACGAATGAGTCTTACGTCTACGCGCGTGCTTGCCGGGAGTGGAATATCGGAAAGGTAAGGAAAACGAGGGAAGAAGCGACGCGCGCGGAAGGGCGCGGGGTAAGACGGGGGCAGGGGAAAGGGGGGACACGGCGGTTGAGAGTCGCCGGGGGTTTGAGAGTCGCGAGGGGGACGTGTAAGAGGGTAGCTGGAGGACCAGGGGGGCTGGAGGGCTGCGGGGGCAAAAGGAAAGGGTAGGCAAGGAGGGCCACTGTTTTTACCAACCATCCTGCGACTGCCGCGTACTCATTTACTCTCGGTAAACCAAGACACGGACGCACCCCCTCGTGCACACGCACGGCGAGACTCCGTATACGTGAGTGTCGTATACGCGAGCGATGCTCGAGTACACTCAAGCAACGTAGACGAACGCACTCGTCGCGCGTCTCGTGCATCTTCGTATTAGAGAAATTATACGTGTGTATGTATTACATATTCGTGGAAGGGAAAATGAGGCAAATAAAACGAGCGCGCGGCGGTAACAATGAGCCGATATGAGCGATAGAAGATAAATTTAAATTGTATGATGTACTGATAACTTTTTAGAGAAAATGAACATTAGCGACTGGAATGCAAAAGTTGGAGTTTTCTCTCTCTCTCTCTCTCTCTCTCTCTCTCTCTCTCTCTCTTTTTATGCTTGAACGTTTTCTTTCTTCCACCTCGTGGGGTGCAAATAGATGCTAATCATAATAATAATAATCATGTTTGGTCCAAGATGTTAATAAATCATTTTCGTGTCATATTAATATACGAATGTTGGAGAGAATTGTGTTTGCCGCAGTGTATGATCCCCTTCGTTCCGCTTTATTATCGGTGACCTAATTGGCAGTCAAACGCATGTCGGTTATTCGTAACTGTCATCCCGGATTGTGCAATATCCTTCGTGACTGCTGCAAGCGAGACGCGCACCAATTATACTAACGATCAATAAATACATGCAATTTTATATAGAGTTCCGCGGATCGGCCGCGGGACTTTGTAATATCACTCCTGTTATCACATTGATGCCAATTGCTAATTACTTCGGTGGTGGAGACCGTAAGACCGCGAGGCAATGTGCGCGATACACAGCCGTAACGCATTCAAGGCGTGCGTAAGTAATACGCGAGCAACAGACGCGGTAATCACGCATACGAGTTCTCTTTACGCGCATACATGCACACGTATACGCACATTGGTACACTCACATATACACACGGACGCGTACGAACTTTGCAGCCTACCCACACTGTCTCCCGACGATGGTACACGGGGGTAGAGAAATTTGAGGTGCGGGCGCGGGTGGGTAGGTAGCGAGAACGTACGTAAGGGTTTTCTCGGTTTCTTACAGCGTAGGAGTGGGAGTTTGGCGGAGGTTGAGGCGGAGGACGGGGCGGGTGGGCGAGGGGGTGAGGGGGATGAAAGGGAAGCACGGGGTTGGGGTAGAGCAGCTCTGCCTAGAAGTTGCGCCCAGCATTTTAATCGATTTCATTTGCGCGCATGTGAGCGAGCGAGCGAGCGAGCGAGCCGCGCCACGGAAAGAGAGAAAGAGTGGTAAGGGGGTGGAAAAGGAGGGTGGGTAGGTAGGATAGAGAGACAGACAGAGGCAATGAGAGGGCGTAGGTGGGACAAGGAGACGGCGTCGAGCGCGAGTGAGCGAAGAAAACCGTAAGGACGAGTTGATGCGTGCGAGGAGGACGAAAGAAATAGCGCGAAAGAGACGGGGTGAAGGAAAGGGAGAAAGAGAGAAAGGTAGAAAGAGAAAGGGGTGGAAAGAAGGGAAAGAGAAAGAGAGAGAGAGAGAGAGAGAGAAACGAGAGAGCGTGCGCTCCTCCGGTATATAAACCTTTCTTTGTTTTGCTTTGCTTGCGTCATTAGGGGTTGGGGATGGATGAGGCGAAAGAGCGAGGGAAGGTCCCCTCCCCCCGACGGGTGAGGGCGTGGTTCTTCTGCAATCTACATATAGGCATCCTGTGCAGACGACCTTAGTACCACACGCGAACGTATGTACGTATGTTTGTGGGCATACACGTGTGTTTTCTGTAGGTGCACCCGACCCTGGTGCACCACCCTCGTGTTCCCCACCGTTCTCGTCCTTGTCGTCGTCGTCGTTGTCGTCGTCGTCGTATAGTCGTCGCCCTCGTCGTCGTTCCTCTACTTATAATTCGCATGATGGGCCGACACACGCTCGAGTTAAAACTTCGCGATGTGTCTTCCGTCGGTGAACTCCGCGCGCGTCCACCACCCCGCCGCCCGCGCCCCTGTCGCCTCCTCGACGTGCGGAAGAGATCGTACGAGCGAAGGGGGTGGCTTTATATACGCGTCTTCAGCTCGTCGAAAGAGACTGCGAAAATACGTTGGCGGATAATACCGCCGAGAGAATCGGCACGCTCGGGGGAGATTCTGTGTCAGGTTTCGGATACGGGAATTCGGGAAAGTCGTTGCAGATCACGAGCACGTGGTTGGCGGGAAATCGTGCTCCGAGATAAAGGCTCGAAAGGTACATTGAGTGATTAGCGAGGCTTTGATCATTGATTTAATTTGAATGTAAATAATTCTAAGAACAAGGAACGTAGAAATTTAATTTCCTTGTTCGGAAATTATTTCTATAAATATCGAGGAAAATACTCTCTCCCTTTCCCTCCCTCTCTTTCTCTTTCTCAAAATCACAGAAAATAAACTTTCTGTTATTGTAATAATTTAATAGGTACATAATTATTAATTATTTCTTTGGTAATTCAATCAGATATAATTTCAACAAATGTATTCACGAAGAAAAATCATATTTTGAATAAATTCAAAAAAGTTAATTTTATCGAAAGATAATTTTACAGCGATACATGTATTCCTGATACGTGATTGTACGGTTACGCTGGGCAAAGTTAAGCACCGACGTTAACATCCATTAATTTATCGATAAAAACGCGGGGCAAGCTGGATATAATACGCGAGATAGATTTAGCGTTCGTGTCAAAACTTCGCGATGTGTTTCTGCATCGTCTCTCGTCCTACAAACTATACAGATGCACCGTTCACGTAACGATGCCACATCACACAGTAAGAACGGAGATACGTGAAGATACTTTCTCTAACGATTTTGTCGTGACGAAAATTTGAACATGAATTTTAGAGACATCTCGTTCAGAGTTATACAGTGTCGCGTCACAATGAAGCACTTTTTACTTTTCCTAAGCAAGAAGAAAATCTCCAGTCTTCACCGCGGATCCGACGTGACAATATGGGAAATGAATTTTGGAACAATACTCTCGGCGCTCAATTATACTTAATTAACGCATCCATCCGTTAATTAATCCGTTAAATTGGCATCCTATGCCTTTTTCATTTCAAAGCGCGTCAGAATTTCTCGGCAGCGTTCCCGCGCGCTAACCTCCGGGGGTGCGTGCACTCTCTCGCGCTCACCCTCCGTTAAGTGTATCAACCTCTACCATATGGAGCCACGCGTCCGTGTTCCGCGTCAAAAGATACGTTCACGGAATGTTGGAACGTTTGAGATGGCATCATCCCGGATTTGAGTATAAGTACCAAGATTAAGCTTAGATAATTAAACGCGAGTGTATCGTCGCTACCCGTTGCCATAAATCTCAACTCGTAATTAGTCTCTCGGCACATAATAACGTCCCGACGAGATCTAACGTTGAAACTAAAACTCCTCTCAGCCTCGCGCACTTGCGCGCTCGCACGCTTATCATCTGCGCCTACGAGAAAAGGCGATTTTTCGCGATTATCATTACACGAGATATCGTTAATCACGACTGTTGATTTCTCATCAAAATGATACGATTGATTTCAATTGAAAAAAAAACCGCCTTTATCTTTTATCATCGTCAATCACGGAAGTTTGCGAATTTAAGTACGCGAGAGAGTACGAGAGAGAGACCTCGTATCAGAGCGCACGATTTCCCAAGGGTGAAATAACAAAAAAAAGAAAGAGCGGAGAACGTAAGCGCGCAAGGGAGTCGAACGGCGACGTTTGGGGTGCGCGTAAAAACAAGCGGGCGGGAGGGGGAAGAAAAAGAAGCATGAACGGGGTGGTCGGTCAGCTGATTCCTCGTACTCGGACAGTAGTCACGTGCCGGCGGTGGCCGGACTGCCGGCCGGTCCGTCGGGTAGCTTATGCCACGTGGCGGCCACGAAAACAAAGCAAAAAGAAGAGCGTGAGAGGGAAAGAGAGAACGAGAGGGAGAGAAAGAACGACGACTCTCAGCGGCGGTGCAACGGCGCAGCATAGGGGGGGAGACAGGGTGGCGGCGGGTGAATAGCGGCGAGATTTTATTGGTGTCGGTAAAGGATGGTCCATGGTCTGCGTTGGTCAGCTGGCGTCGGCGCGGCTTTAGCCGTGCGAGCCCCGTCCCGAACGGGGGTGGTGGAAAGTGAGTCTGAGGGGGCAGGGGATGAAAGGAGGTGGTTGGGAGAGAGTGCGAGCGGTCGTCGAGTGTCGAAGGGTGGGGCTCGGTCACCACGTGGCGGAGCACGTGGTCTTTACCCTCCGAGTTTCGCTCTATCTCTCAGCCTTGGTCTCCTTCTACCTGATGTCTTTTAGTGTTAATATCTTTAGACGGTGGAAATATAAAGCGAATTTTTTTTCGTTTTTACGTTCGGCGAATAACGGCGTGTATTAGGCCTGTAAATGTAATGCGATAGATAATTGGAAACGTGCCCTTTCGAAGTGTTATTATCCTGATTGTGAAACTACACTTTCTTATATAATTAAGTATATTATCTTGATAGATAATTGTAAGAAGCTGTAAGATTCATTTCTAATTAAATTATTTCACATATGAGAATTTTTAGAATCTTTAGAAATTATATTCTTAGTGACTAAGGGTATATTCTGCTCATATTTTTATAGTATTCATTTTTTTACTTTCTTCTGGTACATATTAATATTTATCTTACTGTGTATTTTATATGCATGGTGAAAGAAGTCAATCTTACGATGTGAAATAAATGCTACTTTTACTTCTCTCTTGGTTTCACACGATCTGTTACTTTTTCTTTCAATCTCTCCCGTCTCTCTGTGTGTGTCTCGCTCCATCTAACTTACGCTCACATCTACTAGCGCCCGTTCTTTCATTTTCTTCTGGCACGCATAGGATCGTAGATTGTTCCGAATGTCGTTGTTTTTATGCTCATCGCCGAAGTCCTTCTAATTTTCGTGTCAATCTCAGATCTCAGGTCATTTTATGTAATCGGGATTTGCTCGATGTAACGCAAGATTTGGTGAGAGACGATATGTCTCTCTGTAGTCTGTAGATTAGGTATATAGGAACGCGCGAGGTATGCAGATTGGAAATAGTTCCATGCCGAGAACGGGCGAATCACTCGCAATATTATAGTTACGCATTGTCCTTGCGCAAACAATATTGTAAGAAAATTATAATTAGAATACAATAATACGTATTTTACATATATACATAATGTAATTACAATTTTTTAAATTAATACTGTATCTTCTTCTATTTCTTTGTTTCTTGTGTTTGCATATCGCTAACTCTTTTTAATTTTCTAAAAGGAACTTTAATGGATTCTCAGCAATCTGTCGATTCGGCTAGTCTGAGACTGATCACGACGTATACAGTCCTTGAACCGAGAATTAAAGCGAATAAAGTGCGATAGGAAAAAGCGTTGCTATGGGTACCAGGTGTTAACGTCAAAATTGCTTTGGATTAGCGCAGATATTCCGCAGGAGGCGTTCAATATTGGCGGTCTTAGGGACGCATCGCCGCTGTGTGCGTCCGTGTGGAATTTGGCATAAGGGGCGGCACGTCCCTCCGTTCTTGCGGATTAAAGTTAAAAGAACACGAAGACGCACGAATTAAATTATGCGCGGAGCGGAGTGGCTCACAAGGAGTCGACACTAGTTATACGCGTATATATTGCGCGCAATATACACGTACATACATCTATATATATTTAAGAGTTCAGTTTAAGAATTAACTATAATCACTTTATGATGCTAAAAATATTATACCAAATAACAAAGAAAAAATTAATAGAACTGTTTTTTAACAATTGTAATAATTTATACATAAATTGTAACACATATATATTAAGAGCACATGGTTAAATGCAATTGATCAATATAGGCAGAAAAAGAAGAGAAAATTTATAAACAATTCTGAACTTTATTAACGCCTCATTCTAAATCGTGCGAATCTTTCTCAGTTATTTAATATAATATGCCCTTATGATGCTCTTATGTCAGTGCATGTAATGAAGCGGAAGTCTAATACTTCTCAGGGTTAATATGATTCGCACAAGCGTATGTGTCCGCCAGAACTGACGTCTGCTTTCCAGACACGCGGGCACGAATACCTCATAAGAAGAGGCTGCCGGATAAGAGTAGCGCGTACGTCGGCTTATTAGAGGGCGGACGCGCGAGTATTTTCCATATACATACACGCATCCTCGGCAGGAACGGGGGAGGGGGCGGGAAGAGGAGGTTGTAGCGCGACCGGGGTGTAGGGGACGGCGACGGTGGCGTCGAGACGCGCGAGGGGGGAAGGGGTGAGTCAACGGGAGGGTGGGTACATGACATGTCATGCTGTGCCTGGCTCGCCTCCACCTTCTTCCAACCACCTCAGCCCATCGTCTCTGTCTCCCTGCGCCCCTCGTCACCCTCCCGGTACACCTACCGCCGCCGTCGCCTCTCCCCGTCCCGTCGTCGCGGCATCCACTGCCACATCGATCCGCCTTAATGAGTGGAAAGAATAAGACAGCCTCCCCTACTGCGAAAGCGGGAGTCTCGCCCTCCCCTACGACGGCGAACGACGTCGTGTATAGGAAAGAAGGGGATCGCGGGAATCGGAGACGGGAGAGAAGGAATGGGACTTGAGCGCCGTTCCGAGGTTCCGAGGGAGCGACGGAGCGCGAGATAGAGAAAGAATGAGAGAGTGCGAGGCAGAAAGAGTGAGGGAGAGACAACAGGACGAAGAAAGAGTGCGTGGAACGGGAGAAAGAGAGAAAGGGGGTGAGTTTCGAGAGGTGAGGAGGTGACGGAGTCGGGAGGCAGAGGGGCGGTAATGCTCCCGTTGTTTCGCGAGCGAGGGAGGCACGCACGCACCCCCTTGGGCCCCCCGCTCGACCTACCATCACCACTACCCTCTCCATCCCTCCCCCTGCTCCCGCGACTCGCGTCCCCTCGCTGCCAGTCCCCTCTCGGCTCCGAGGAATGTTAATTCCCGGCGCTTTAATTCTTACGAATATTTCCCTCGTGCCTGGGGACGATCGCGGAGTGTTGGAAAAGACGCAAGGGCGAGGATAAGGAAGCGGAAGAAGAAGAAGAAGAAAAAGAAGAAAATGAAGAGAAACAAGAAGAGTCGTAGGAAGATATAGGAGGGAGAACAGAACCATAAAGGAACGAGAGAATTTCTCAAGATACGTCCGATCTGCTTTTGACTCTCAGTGATGTGATTCTCGCACTGTTCTCACTGTTGTTTACTTATCATTTTACGAGCCTTATAGGTAGTTGTCGTAGGTTTTCTTTAGGGCCTACAAGCTTTATTTGCAATTTTGACAGGCTCAAAGAAAAATTAGAACCTGACACACTATACGGTTTTAAGAAAAACATGTTACACGTATAATAGCATTAAGAAAATGACGAACGTGCGCGCGTGAAAGACAGCAGGTGATTACCGAACAAAAGAGGAGAGTACGTATGCCATTACAGACAAAGCTTGGACATAGCTCGAAATACTTCACAAACCGGCGACCGGTTTTAAACGTTCCCGGCTCGTAAACGGGCGGTCATCGCTGCAGTTTTCACGCTCTGTCGTTTGAGAACGATGCATCTTGTCTACTTATACTTAATGCAGTCTACGCTTTTCTTTCTGAAATTTTATGTTTAATAATGACATTATTATAATCGAAACATGCGTACTAGTTGTGTACTAATTAAAGGTAAGAAGCTGAATGTTTTAATTTTAAATGTGAATTATGTATTTTATATTGTTGTATTATAAATTCTTGTACTTCTGTGGAGATAAACGAAAGATTATTTGCAAATGTGCAATTACATGACATTAAAAAAAGAAATGTTTTCCTAGTAGTTAATACCAAAATTTTTTCCGCTTTCAATTACGATTTTTGTGATAGAGCGAGCATGAGGTCTGTCTTGCCGCCGATATACCGTTGAAATAAATGCATGCGGTTGCTTTTCTCACACCGGCAAAGAAGCGATATAATATCGATCTGGATCGGGAGCAGGAAGGGGTGGGAACAAAAAAGGAGAGAACAGTGGCAGAAGACACTCGCGAGCTATCGAGATAGGAGGTCGTGGGCGTTGAACGGAGATAGAAATTTATCGGGGAAGAAGCAAAATAGGGAACGAAAAAGAAAAAGAAAGAGAGAGAGAGAGAAAGAGAGACGAATCCGAAGAGAGAGAAGCGTAACTATTGCGGTTTTTGCCATCTCTCGTCACATCCGGTCATCCGTCCACTGCGCCGATCATTGTTAGCCGCCTCATGCCTGAGAGCGTATTTATTCGAGTAAATCATTGAAACGTGCATGGAGCCGAAGTCAAGCGATTCGTAACGTTGCGGATCGCAACTTCTTTAGAGAGAAATAAGTTCTTGTTAATAACATAACGATAAGTTTAATTTTCTAAAATATACAACTGATTTGAAAATATAACAACTAGTTTAACATTTAAAATTTAAAAGAGAAGGTTTTTGCAATTTTGAAAGCATGCATTAATTAATGTTCTCTCATTATATACTTATTAAAATGGTCAAAATATTTCGTGTTTTGTAGATAAATTGACGAATGTGAAAGAAAGAAAGAAGAAATGTCATATAAATTTAGTAACTATTATTATAATCTTTGACTTACATAAATCCTTAATAAATTTTTAGAGATTATCTACTATTGATGAAAAGAGACTATCGTTATCTTAGTTTAAATAAAAGTCTGGTGGAATTTTTTATTGACACAATTTCCAACGTACGTTGATTTTACGCGGGATTCCCTCGAATCCCTCCGCGTTTTGTCCCGTTCCCTTGCCCAATACGTATTCCCGCCAGATGAAACAGGCGCGCAGTTTTGTACGATATTAAATAATCAGACGAGCCTATGCCAGCCCCTTATCCCTCCGGAGGGTTGAATCGCGTGTTACATAACCCTCGTTCGTAATTCTTGAATTGAAAGAATTCGAGATTGCCTCAGCCGCGCTGTTTCGTCTAATTGCGATCTATAGCCGCGAATACGGCTCCTGGTGTTGCCTATAATTTTTTTTATCGCAACTCTGATGTATAATTTACTGAGAGGAATAGGATGGATTCCTCCGTTATCATTTCAGACACGGACTACCGCGCCTAATCACGATTGCAGAAGTATAATTATATCAATGTTCTTATACATGCGATATGTTATATATATATATATATATATATATATATATATATATATATATAAGTAAGAGTTTAATTTTATTTTTATAAAAGTTATTTTAAAATTTTCATTTTTCAACATTTTAATTTTTTAATAAAGATCTAATAGAATTTTTTTTATATCTTTTGACACAAAATTGTTTATCCCACGTTACACTATAATCACCGACAGGCGAGATCAGCGTAAGATAATCAACGGTCAACGGTCCCATTCGCATTGTCGGTGATGAAACAGCATCTTAATCTTTCACATCTCGCCTATAAACAAACCGCTCTTCCCTTCCCCCCCATTCCCTATTCCGTTCTCTCCCTTCTGATGGGATACGCGAACGAAGCACGTTATTGTACACGTATCGGCAGCGGAAAGGGGGGGAGGGGCCGGAGGGACGGAGAAGCGGAAAGCCACGAGCAGACTTCTTGCTTGATCTAGAGTCACTACGGGCGATAAATTCCGCTGACGAATAAAGTAGATCCCGACTAATTGTGGGAGATGCACGATTCACTCACTTGCACGCTCGCTCGCCCGTTTGCTCACAGCTCCCCTCCCCTCCTACTTTTCTCTTAAGATACTCTTCTCTCCTATCGCGTCTCCGCGTTCTCGTCGCTCCTTCGGTCCGTTTCTCTCCAGATCTTTCTCGTTCTCTCTCTTTCTCTCTCCTACTATCGAGTCTCTCTTGCTTTCTCTCCTTCTCCCTTTCTTTTCTCGCGCACACATCCTTCCAGCGAGTCGTTCTTCATGCTCCAGAACGTGGCATGCACTTCTTATACCTCGCGACGTCCTGCAACGGGGGTGAATGGCGGCGGGGCGGGGAAAGGGGGGAGAGAGAGAGAGAGACGCGGGGGAGAAACAAGGGGAGGTAGGCGCACCGGTGCCTGGTTAAACCTCTAGGAGATCGGGTTATGCACACCGCAAGTTCGGATTTAGCGAGTGATGGGTATAAACTTGGACGAGACGTTACGGCCGGAAAACCCACTCGACTTGCGCGGCACTAGCATATTCCGTGATTTATCGGAACCAGCATCCGTCCGTCTCGACTAACTATACTTCTCGAGAAACGGGGAGATAATCGATGGCCCCCTGAACTTTGCACGACGAGTGCGACAGTGACCTTTATCGATCTTAATTTTTCGATTCACGCTGATGCCACTCGCAAGATCGATTACGAAATCTCTCGACAACGGTAACGTTAAGAAACGAGAGATCTACCTTTGCTCTAATTCGCCATTCTCGGACTACCGATTCGCGTTCTTCAAAGATTTCGTCGTTTCGACGAAGGAGACACTTGGTAGACATCGCGGCCCTTAATTACCCCGACAATTAATCACTTTCCGGTAAACGGACCGACGCAATCGTGTCAATTTGTCGCGTCAAAATTTCTCGCTTGAATTCTCTCGCCGCCGATCTTCTCTCTCAAACGAGTCATTTATTTTTAAAGCCTAGTGTCTAAATGCAAATTCGAGAATCCTCTTTTGCAAATGAGTGTCACGAAATACATCTCATATTGTATGCATGTATATGTTTGTATGCATAATTTAGTCTTTATCTCATTTTGGAAATTAAGCTCGCATGGATCACGCGTGAGGATATATTTGCTCTTTAATTATTCTATTCCGTATGATATCAAGCAAAAGTGAAAAAGTAGAGATCATCGACTGTGAGTCTGATGTCTTCGCAGTTTCTTTTTTCGTTCATTTTCGCGGTACTTTGACGTGTCAAGTTGGAGTAAGTGAGAGTAAGTGAGAAAAACCGTCCAAATGTGATTTTCACGAACAATATCGTAGTCGCGCCGACACTCGTAGCCTTCGGTAGAGGGGCGCCCCGTGAGGAACGAGCGATCGCACGAGCGCAAAGATCAAGCAGGATCGTGCGACCCGGACCCCTCGACCTGTATGCCAGGAATGAAGGAACGGACGAACGAACGAACGAACGAACGAGCGAGCGAACGAATGGGCCCCTTTCGCCCTCTTCTATCCCTCTTCTGCCCGCATCCGCGCGGCGCATCTACTCTCCTCTCGCACACCCCCTCCTGCTCCTTCACCTTCCTCTCCCCCCTCACTTTGGCCACCTTCCTCGTCGCCCCCGCCTCACGTGGCGGAGATGTGATCCACGCCTGTGATGCAACTCGGATTGTGTTACCTCACCGGCACACCGGAGTCGAATTATGTCGGATACGGTCGCGGCCTCGTATACATTTGTCGGCGATCACGTGTCCGCTCGAAGAAGAAGAGGAGGAGGAGGAGGAGGAAGAAGAAGCGAACCCGGGCGTCTGATCGGGTCGTGGGGATTGGGATCGTCGATAGGGGATCTCGCGAACACGGCTCGACCATGCCCCGTGCTTTACTGCACCGAGCCGTTTATTAATCACAGCCTCTGCATTTTTGCTGCGGCGAATGCGGCCGCGGATGGAAACGAGTGATCCCACCGTGCCCGTGGACTAGCTTGACACTTCTGCATAACTGTTTGACAATCGGAATAAAATGGAGCACTTGAACAATGGCATGCATTTTTAACAATCCACGAGCATGTTTCGCCAATAAATTAATTCCGCGCGGTTTGATTGATTGTTTACCTGTATCTACAAGGAAATTTTTTATCGAGTTTTATTTTTTTTATTTTGATAACTTTGAACTATTAGACATTGATCTATTCTCAAGTAAAATTAAAAAAAAGGTCGTTATATAAAAGTGCTATTATTTCATAAAAGTTACAATTTAGGGAAGATAATATTATTCTTACAACAGTCGCGAGTTCTCGCTTATTTGTGAGCAACAAAATTACAAACTCTGGAAATTTGCTATCTGTAGCATTCTTATAATGACAATACTTTGCAGTTACAAAAAATAATTGCTAAAAAGAGCCGTACCATCTACTTATCTTAGGTTTGCAAAGTTGTGATCATCTATATCGCGCCTAGTCGACGGTCTACGTCGCTCCTAAAATAAAATCTACGCGGAAAACGACCGAAACGCAATTAGGCGAGCCGTAGTGGGTCCTCGGGAAATCTCGTCGTCATGAAGTTGCCGAGATCTCGAATCGCATTAATACACGGGCAAATAAAATCGCCGGTGCAATCTCGACGGGGGATAACGGTGGAAAAAAAGCGCGATTCGCGCCTCGCGATCCCCTTACGGACTTCTGCGCCCAGGTATACTTTATTTACGGCCAACAGCCACCTCGCGCGAGCGGTGTGGCAGGGGGGGAGGGGGACAAAGCGTAGGGATGCTCGAGGGGGTGATGTTGGGGGTAGGTAGCTGGAGCTAAGATGGCGTCGTGTTTACTTCGTTAAGGAGTTAATTACTCCTGGAGTCCCGGGTCCTGCCGCTCTGCGAAGGACGATGGACGTGGGAGTGACGGCGGAATTTGATGTAGACGCGGAGGACGTAGGCGGAAGGAGAGCGCCTCCTTTACGCCCTCTACCCCTCTTTTTCTCTCTCTCTCTCTTTCTCCCCCTCGCTCTCCCTCTTTCTATCTCTCTCTCTTCCGATTCTCTGTCGGCGGCGTCGCGGAAGAGGGTCGCGAGTTAAGTGCCTCGCCGCTCGGCAAATCCGATCGAGGCCTTTCCGCGGAATCTATTTATCTATTTATCTCGGCCTAGAGGTAATGAGCTGATATTAAAATAAATGGTCACTGCCGCGCTGCCGCAGGTCGGCCTGACTCGACCAAATTGCATGGCACTCGATCGGTTCATTCATGTGGATCCATGAATCTCACGAGTTTGCGAATCTGTCATTCGCGATTGCACGAGTCTCGCTGTTATCATGCGGAATTTATCGTGTAAATTATTTAAAAAAAAAGAATTCTAAAATCGCGGGTAATTTAAGGTTGCTATTCATATGAATAATAGGTATTACGGATATATTGAAATCTTCTCGCGTAGGAATCATTCTGAAATTACATAGAAAGACATTTTCAGATCATATTTATCATAAAGATAACAATGGTTGCTGTCGTAAAAGCTATCATAAAACCGCGACTTATTCTTCGAGATTTAAAAAAAAATTAGGAAAGTATTTGCCAAGGAGGTAACGGCGATTTGATTTCTAAAGCGCGCGCTAACAAATACGCGGCACCTTAAGGTATTTGAAATAAGGAGGCGGAATGCAACACCTCGTTCCCGGACGGGTGAATGCGGAGGTAAGCAGGCTATTCGAGGGGGTGTAGAGCGCACCTAGGCACTTCTAGCTTCCATCAGCAAAGTAATTAATTTTTAATGTACTTTGCTTGCTTATTTCTTTCGTATCATGGGTTTTTTCCCCCGCGCCTCCGGCGGCCGGCGGGACAGGGGTGGCGGCGGGGTACGGGGAGGGGGGCAACGGTTATGAATTTCTAATGAGATTCCGTGGGAGATCTGCAAGAGATTAGCGTAGCTGGAAGGTGCGCCGCGGTCGTGCGCCAGAGGTAAAAGTATGTACCTTGCGCGTCTCAGACCACGAGGAGGACACTTTCCGAGGGAGTGACTCATGGACGAAAACAGGATGCTGGGCAGATAACTGTCCCGAGCCGTGTGCACGTACGCTGAACGGAGATACGCGCTCCGATATGCAAAAAATGATTAAAAAGGCGCTGAGCGAAGAGGTGATTTTCAGGTCGAAGGATAACGAGCGAAAGATGTAAAATGTAGTAGCAGGTAACGTTAGCATGCATTGAAAAAATGCACTTGACAAAAGATTATCCGAATATCTGAGATATATGCATTACTATTTTTCAAAAAGTCAAATATACATATTTTGTAATCCGATATTTTACGCTGATAACGGGATGTAACAAAAAAAAAGTCAATTTTATTGCATTACTTGCTTTCTTCCCACATATTATTTATTAAATTGATTTATATTTCATCTCGGGCAATTGTGCATGTCTATTGTACATATTCATACAAACAAGTGTAATTCTATTAATCCATATTAATAATCGCGCATAAATGACGAAAATGAAATATAAATAAAGAAGCAACGTAATCACTAATCAATTTCAGGTTTTTTATCACATTTTGTTATTGGCAGAAAATTTAGATATATCAAGTGGCCGAGATATATTTGATTTTGAAAAATAATGCATCTCAAAGATTTGAATAACTTTGTATTAAATGCACTGTTTTTGTTAACATTACTTGCTACTATGCTTTACATTATCAAATGTATATACATGCAATATTATTTGTTTTTTTTAAATAACAAACGGTCGAAAGTGTTTTAATGATTGTTCTAACGTACAAAACTGGAACAGTTAACTGACGTATAGTGACATTCGATACAACAAAGATTTATTTTTATCTTATTCTAAGATGGACACATTTAAAAGGATCGCATTACTTTCGGGAACAAAAGATTCACAGGTTTTTTGTATTCTCTATATTTCTCACCCCACGCTCACTTATATTTATATAGGATGTAAGAAAAATGTTAGGCAAAATTTTAGGAATGTGTTCTTCATTATATATGTATATACTCAAAGAACAAAAATTTGTTTTCTTAACATAGTTTTAAAAATGTTTAGTTTTTGAGATATTAGCGCGTATTATCTTTCATGTGATGTACAAATTACACAGAGCTCTACACTGCAAATCCAAGTGTGTTATTTTAGCTGAAGCTTTTCTTCTTGCCGTTTTAAGTCACGTCATTTAACACGATTAACCTTTAATTTAATAACGATTAAACGTGTTAAATGACGTAATTTAACACGCAAGAAACATATAGAAAGAGCTTCAGTCAAATGTGTCATTGTTAGACGTTTATGCGTGTAAAAATAACTTGGATTTGCACTGTATCCACGGTATTTTAAGTTAAATATTCAAAACATCCTCTTTTTTTTTCAGTCCTGAAACAAGCCTCTGTGCGCTGCTTTAGTGACTCCTGAACATTAAGTGTAAATATCCTCGATATGTTGCAGATTGTTTCACAAACTGCCACAATTCGCTCATGAAGATTTTCTTGAGTTTCCATCTCTGACGAATAAACCATAAACTTTAAAAATAATCCCATATCTAAAAATCCAAAGAATTTAAATATTTCAGAAACTAAACATTTATAAAGTTACGTTAACATAACAAATTCTTTTCTTTAAGTATAAAGAATATATTCTAAAGTTTTAACTAACGTTTTTGTACACCTATACATGTATCACTTTTTACAACTAGATGGGAGGTATTCCAAGTTCTATACCGTGAAGTTTGTGATTGGCACCCTAGTGAGAATATATATATATAATGTATTTTAACAATGAGCCTATATGTGACCAAAGAAAGGAACTCTAGTCCCAAATTTTCAAAGGTCGCATACTTTTCACGTTTGCCCGTCTCACGTGACATATAGATATGTGTAAAAGATTCTTCAAAATGGTGTTTTTGTGTTTTCGGTTAATTTTACCTGTTTTTACCTGTTCCATTGTGCCGAAAACATATCCGTGTCTGTGCATCAGCATTCCTGTTCTGACTAAAGAATTGTAATGTTCTTTCACAGTATGATCATGTATAATCTATTGAAGGTCCGAAACTTATTTCAAAATCTTAGTACCTATAGGGTATTACCTTGTATTTTCTAAAGCGTGTAAGTAAATGCTTTTTGTCGGCATTTTTGTTGGTATTCCTATATCTCATGTAAACTCATTCTAGTTTTACATCAGTGTACGTATTTCTAAACCAATAAATTGTGAAATATGTGAGATGTGTGTGTATTGTAGTTTCCAATGTCATAAACCCAGTCCCATATTAGTCTTAGTCGACAAATGGTTCCGATTGTAAGGTGTCATTGTAGCCAAATTTCTGAAAATATTTTAAACGTTTCCAGCTAGATACGCTCGACAAATTCACACAACTCTCGAAATTTTACTTAAATCCTTAAAAAAAAAAAGACTTATTCTGTGTGTGAAGTTTATTCGAATACAAGTTATTAATAACTGCGCAATCGATCTCACGTTGATATTAACCGAGAGCCATTCGCGATACGTCTCGCGACAATAATTGATTTCTTCCTTGGGGTGGTTCGCGATTCGCGCATTCGTTGCAATACATAATTCAAATATTTGCAGAGCGTTCGCCAGTATTGCGGGTGCAATTACCGGCGATCGGAAAGAAAAGCTCGCGTCATGTCTTAAGTATTTAACTACCCCACGATTGGGTACTCTCTCGCGCACTCTTCTCGCTGCATCGTTTTTCACAATTCAGCAATTTTTCTCAATCGTTGCTTAACGGCCGCATTCTTGAGGAATAAGCTTTTGTGCATTACATGACATTTCATTTCTTTGTATTCTGTCACACAAGACACGCCCCTTTAAACTCCTACTGAGCAGGTACTTTTGTAAAATTAAAGGAGCATTTGGCCTTCGGATAACCGTTCAGCAGGTATTCCTAATTCCTACATCCTACATCGTACACATATGAAGACAATCTACTCAGTGTAAGTATTGCCATGTTACCGAGGCATAAATTTATAAAAATTATGAGACACAGGTTTGTAAAAATACAAATATTTGTATTATAAACATTGAATTGTGTTTATAAAGAAATCTCACAAAGTGTCAAATTCTAATTTTAACAAAACTTTATACATACATGTAGGTAAAGTAAATAAATAAGTTTAGAAATTGTCTATTAATCATATTATATTATAATTAATTAATTATATAATAATTGTTATAATAATTATATTATATAATTATTAGTTAGGCCAAAACAGTTTTTAAAGATGAAGATATAATATAACAATTTTTTTCGTTATATCTCAAAAACTATATGACATATAAAAAAATATTTTATAATAAAAAAATTATTTAATTATCTCAATAACATTTAAAAAATCCACCTCTTTGCACCTTTTATATGAAAAAATTATTATTATTTATTACATTATAATTATATTATAAAATAATATTTTTATTCTAATTGTATTTGTAATCCTTTATAAGAAATTGTATCAGTAAAACAACGTTGTTACAACGACAATGTAAAAAGATTCAAATGCAACGGGTGAACTCGCTTAGCGGAACGACCTTTCCTGTCTCCTTTTCCGCCTCGTTGGAAGATTATCGAGCGAAATCTGTGCGCCATAGTAGCAACTTTTTCTTACAAAATTATTTTTAGTTTGCGCTACTGTCGAAAGAGACGAAATGTGCGTATATGGACGAGATGGGGACGATGGAATGTGCGTATATCTGGATAAGAAATAAAGCGGGAATCGTAGCTGAACAAACGTAGCATAAAATGGGCACACGGAGGGGCAATAATTATATTATGAGACATAAAGTGACGAGGAGTACGAGGATCGCGCAAGGGAAGGCTGCGCTCGCGAGATGGACGACGCGCACGCAGAATTCCGAGAAGACAAGGCAACGCTTCTCTACGTTTCTCTGAAGGTCCAAGAGCTCGAGCCATTAGTGTGAGTTCCTTACCGATAGCCGAATGCCGAAGTGCTCATCGTTTCACTGAGCTTTGCGAAAGACCGACAGAGAATAACGAGAGAAGATAGATGACGCGAGAAAGGTAGAGAGAAAGGGAGAGAGGGATGAAGAGAGAAACGGTACTTAAGAATGGCCCCAAGGCTTCTCTCCACCTTAACTGTATTCTCCACCGGAGGATACGTTTTATTCCTTTCTTTTTTTTTCTGCTTTCCCTCTCAAAGAAAAGAATGCCAGTTTTCAAAACAGGTTCATGCTAAAAAAAAAAGACTTATATCCGAAAGAACACCTTTTGGTTTTGATACTTTTCCATAATCTTTCGATAGCGGTTTATTAACACTAGAACTACCAAATGGGTCAAAATGACTTATTTGATTTTTTTTTTTATAATTATTATTAATTTTTAATACATCATAATTTCTGAAATTTTCTCAAACTTTTATTAAAATATACAGATAATTAATTATATAGGTTTTTTTTATTTTGACCCTTTCGGTAGAAATAGGTTAATCTGCGGTAAGTTCGAGAATGAATTATGAATTGGTTATATATATACATAAGTATGTTTTGTCTTGCAATATATGGGATATATTTCACAATCATTGTATAATACTTTAATGGCGTATTCTGGAGATTGATTAGAGATAAAAATGTCAAGATTAGCAATCGTTTTTGAGATTATAAGCTAGATCAAAGTTGCTCACAGTGATATCGCGTAAGTCTGCGGCCCGCAACTTGCACTTACGCTCATATCGATCTCTGTCATCTGTTATCAATTTTCACAGAACAGATGATATGACTTTTACCGTTTTACGTATCTACTTGTGCTATTTATCTTTCTTATGTGCTAGTACGTTAGCAATCAGAACTGATTTCGACAAATTGATTACTTGATAAATAATTTCATTTTTTATTCACAAACTGGAGTCAATAAAGCTAACGTACGTGTTTGCAGTTAATGTTGCAATTCTTGTAAACATCATCATTACAAATTTAGTCAGACTAGAAGCTGAACGAAATTGTAATATCTTGTACAAAGATACTCTTAAAATTACAAATAAAATAAGATCGTGAGGATCTATCGTTGGATTAAAAATAAATTCGACAACAAAATATTGATTTTTTATTCCCGTCAACGGCTAGCTCGACGCATTCTTTCGCGCGGTCAGAGTCAACGAAAAGCGCGCCATCGAACATATGGTTAGACCCTGAATGAACCCTCTCCGAGCAACCCCGAGCGTCGAAGACCTGAATGAGTCTAACTATTCCTACGCAGCGCCTCGCGCGAGCGAGCTGATTCCCCGTCGTTGCCTCTAAGTATGAATGAAGACTGAAATAGCTGTGCCAGGAAGTGGTGCCATAATAAATACCTCGTCTACTCGGCTCCCCATGCTAGATCCGCCGCCCGTTCTCCGTCGCGCGTTCTCTCGCCTCCTCGTCGCCTTCCACCGAAAGCTCTTTAATAATGCAGGACAGTCGTTTGCCCGTTTAACTTGGATAACCTAATCGTCCATTTCCAGACCGACTCCTCCGCGATATTCCTGTATGTACATTCGTGACTCCGGGCGTTCCGCATTACCTCGGAATAGACACCCCGTTCTATATATACTCCCCACCGATGGATTCTGCCAGTCGAAATAGATCGTTCATGCAAATTTATTTTCGCTCCTTAGACGCGCGTTTAAACGCCCTAACGTGTATTTCTAAGCGCGAGAAACCACGATCGGGACGGATCAGAGCGGCTATAATCGTACGAGAACAAACTCTTCTCGATATTGTACAATATTTCTGCAATTTTTTCCTTCGTAACGATCGCAATTTGTATTCGAAATTTGAAACGAGCCGAATAATTATGCGATAAAAAAACCTGCATAAATCTTATAAAACTGCGTTTGTTTCGAAGCGATTTTCGAAAGCTTCGAGACGGATCCATCTTGAACTTCATTCTCGCGTCTCGCAATGCCGTGGAACTTGGCACTTCCCTCGACCAATGACATTTCCGGACATTGACTCTCGCACCTCGTCCGTCACCTTGCGACTCGCCGACATAGATATGTATCGTCGTACACCCAATGACTCGCGTCAGCAGACCGCCAGGTTGCCAAGCGAATTTATCGTACGACGGCGATCCGCGACGGTGGATGTCCGGGGGGACAGAAGGGGGTCAGACGGGAGACGCGTATAGTTCCATCGTTAAGGAGCCAGCCCGGCGGTGGACTGGATAGGGAGATGGTTTAGGGTCCATACATAGAAGGAGCTGGCACCAGCACGTATAAGGACGGAACGTGTGGGGTATTGACTAGCCGGCTGGTCCCGGCAAGGGTTGCGGCTAAGACGGAGAGAGCAACGGGAGGCAAAAGCGGGGGGGAAAGGGGGAGGGGGAGAACGGGAATACTCGAAGGGACGGAGGGAGACGCGATAGCGGAGGGCGGCGAGAGGGAAAAGGACGCGCGAACAGAGCCGCGGAGGTGAGGGACGAGGGACGAACTCTCTCATTGCTAAAGGTGGTTCTAGGACGGTGGAACGGGACGCGAAGGGGAGGGAAGAGGAGGGGGAGGGTGGTTAGGACGGCAGGGTGGACTACCTAAGACTGATATGGATTGTAGATTATTCTGGACCTCGGGGTGCGGCTTGGCCAAGGGTTAGTATCTCAGAACCCTTGGCGCGCGCTCACCCCCGCCTCCCTCTTCTTCTCTGCCTCCGGAGCTCTCGTACTCGACCCGCGTTACCAAACCTCTCTCGAGCGTCCACCCGCTCTCCTCAACCGCCCGCCTTTCCTCCCCCCCGCAATCCACGCTTCCTGACCGGCTCCTCGCACTCCTCGCGGTTCCTTCTCGCGGAGAAGTTCGTCCGTTCCGACTAGGCGGCTAGGCCTGCGGCCGATTACATGCCTTCCCGTAATCCGATGTTGCGCGAATCTCCCTCTGACTCCTCTTTCTCTTCCACCCCCCTTCTCTCCACCGCGTCTCGCGGGCCAATTCCCTCTATGTTCCCGAAGACTCGAAACCAGGAGAATCCTCTGACGGCGCAGGGAATTCGCAATAATCACCAGTCGCATAATCGCGGCGTGTCGATTATATTATTTCGCGCTATGCGAAACGGCTTCGCCGGGAGTTCAGCTCGCTCTCGTGAGAGACATCGTCCGCGAAAGATAAAGTTTAATCGACCGAAGAAACGGTCCATCGATATTTTCGCGCGCGAAAATGCCGAAAATGTTCCCCGCCTTCTTCAAATCTTCGTCTCGTCGTAAAGTCGAAAGTTTGTTGGATCCAATGTCGACGACTACTGTTTACATGCTCTCTCTTTAACCGATGTTGCAGACATCGCGCCTTTAGAGGCAATCTCGGTTACGAAGATTCGTGCCAAGATTCAAAGGTTTAAGGTCTTGGTGCTTGACCGACCTTCTTCCGGCAGCGCATTGTGCCGTTTTATGTCCCTCGTTTCTGTTAAATTAGTCGAATTCAGTAATTAATCGCACGCACTAGTTTCGCAAGGAAACTATTTTCCTTTTCATTTTATTTGTAAACATTTCGCCTTTTACTTCAATCTTTTTACAATATTTTTTACTTTAATGAAACCTTATGCTGCAAATCGCATTTCCAGGAAATCATAAACCAAAAATATTTTTAGCTCTTATTAAAAAAAATTTAAATAAAAAATTCTAAAAAAAAGACAAATTAATTTTATTACTTATTATAAAGAAAAAAAAACAGAAGAAAAAAAGAAAACATATAATAAATTTTTATTAAAACAAAATTGCACTTTATATTTTAAATATGGTAACAAAATATTTTTAAAAAATATATATAGATATATATAACATATGTGTGAAATCGAGTGGTGATATTAAAAACTGGGCTAGATCGCGTTTGAAAGAAACAGTTATAGACCTTTTGACAAAGAATCAGTATGTCTTATTCTCGCTGTATTACTCATGATCACTGTCGGTCTGACACACTAAACTGAAACTGAATTGAACGAAATTTAAAGAAACTCAAATACATAGCAAATTTAATAGAACTCAATAGAAAAAACCGAAACTGTCGTCCTCCCCGATATAGACATACAACTGTGATTCTTATTACGCAAACGTCTGACTGTCATAATTCTCGGTCGATTAAAATACTATTCTTCGCACGCTCTTAACTGCTTAATCTAAAATCTAAGACATATCCATATCTACATTCCCATAAGTGCATTACTAAAATAATGTCTAATAATTATATAAATAATAAGGATAAATTTTAGAATAATATAAAATTAGTAAAGAAATGTATCAATATTTAAACATTTCGAACGCTATTGTCCCTTCTGTTATTCTCAGCATATCTTTCCTGACTCGTCCTTCCTAATCATTGTCACATAAAAATGATTAATATGTAATCGTAATTTTTTCTCTCAACGGTACGCGGTATATGTGTTAATTACTGACAAAATAAAAATATCAGTGCGAAACACAGCTAATCATGATCACAATGCTGATTTCTCTTGCTGATTGAAAATCACGCTCCCGTTTCTTTCCCTCCCTCTCCTCCTTTCATCCCCGTTGATCTTGCGAGGTAGCGGTGCGTTGTTAATGACTGTTAATGACAGTTGTTACGACTCGGCGACTATTAGTTTCTCATGTACCTGGTACGCCACGGCACACGCTCGGTAATTACGTATACCATCGACCGCCGTCGTGGGTTCTGCAACGTAAAACTACCACGGTGTGCCGCCTTTGGGAAACGGTGATCTTGTTTACGTCATGCGCATTGTTAAAGGCAACGCTTATGCAATAATTACCGGTTTCCGGTGACACTGCGCCGATCGACGGAGATTCGATCGATACGTTCGATTTTTGACCTACGACTAATTTGACATGTCGGTTTCGCGTCTTTATGTCCAGCATATAATGTGACATTTAAATTTCGTCTCTTTAGTCCTCTTGTGTTTATTCCAATTATAATTTTCCGCATTGCAACACACACATGACATTTTTATATAATTATTAAATCTTTTTGGGCACACTTTACAATATGTCCTTATATATAATGTTATATAATCATATATGACCATATAAGTTCTTATCAGGCCAAAATTCATATATGAGTATATAAGATCGCTTCTTATATGAGCATATAAGACATTGTAAGAGATATTTTTTATATGTCCTTATATAATCTTATATAGTCATATATGACCATATAAGCTCTTATTAGACCAAAATTCATATATATGAGCATATAAGATCGCTTCTTATATGAGCGTATAAGACATTATGAGAGATATTTTTTCCCCGGTAATAGTATAATATTGCTAAATATCGCGCGCGAAACACGCGTCTGTGAAATCTAGTAAATGAAAAAAAAAAACGAAATTCTGTCAATAATTTGTTATAAATTATAATAAATCGCGATGCAATATAATCTGCAATTTTTAATGTAATGCAGAACGTAGCTGCCAAGTTTCTTATCTATGTTCGGTTATCGTACTCGACAAGCGCAAGTGACGCAATCCTCGCGCTCCATCAAAATGAAAATTCAATCGCATCGGTCTCTCGCATTCTCGATGATCGATCGGGCAGCGACAGGAGGAGATCGTGATGACGAGCCGCAGTTCGGGACTGCAAAACGGTCCTACAGTAATGAGGCGGTTGTCGCCTAAGCACGTCCACAGATAGCCTGGGCCCTACTTCTAGCAGAGAATTCTCACTCTCACGGAGCAATCTTTTACATTCTACGCATACTTGCGCCCAGCCGAGCTATTCTGTTGGATAGGTAGTATAATCGAGACGAGACCCAAGCCCGCGCGCATTCGAGCTACACCGTAGGAGCCTTGGCAGTTTCGCGGAAGCAACAAGCTGTTTATGGCTGCTCCTTGCGCTCCTCTCGGTTCTCTCTTAACCTACCTCCCTCCCGCCCGTCCATCCCCGTTCCCCCATGCAACAAGCCGCCTGCCGTTGCCTCTCGTCGCCTCCGCGCGGCACCATCGGTCCTTACGTACTCGTATCCGTGCCCTCTTCTCTTCACAAAAGGGTAGCATGTAGCTTACGCGGGGGAGGGAGAAAGAAGGGAGGTGAGAGAAAGGCGCGTGACGGTAAGAAGAGCAAGAAAGAGATGGAGACGCCGGGAAACCCTCCTGGGAGCCACCATCGGCGCGAAGAGCGTGCCAAGTGGCTGTTTACATCAATTTTATCGCCGATTTCTGAACCCCGCTGTCAGAACAGATTCCGCAACGCCCGCGTTTAGACTATGTCGTATGATGTATAACGTTGAGGGATGTCGAGAGAGTAAGATGATCTCGGGAGTCGAGGATTTGTCAAGTATCACGATCGAAGATTCTGCTACCAATGCGTAAATGATCGATTTATCAAAACCGATTTGTTTTAATAAATTAGTTTACATAAAGATCGAATGGTAAACGAAACTGTTGAAGCAAAATTATGACCGATTCCTAAAGGAAAAATGTATCTCATAATGTTCTTATTTAGTAAATTATCTAGCAATACTTTTTTTATTTATGGTGTCCATTTATTTTGCGTCTACTGAATAGAATCGATGATTATGCAGATGGATCAAATGAACATAAATGAGTAAGATAAGTTTTGATTTATTCATATTACGCCACGTCCGCCCGTGGTATTCGTCCAAGGGACCGCGTTGAGCACAAAGCTGAGTCTTACGTGAGTCACGGAGAATAGTACATTTCCGTAGCAGCGCGTGCAGCAAATAGTCGTGCGAACCCGAGTCTCTTTGCTAACCGGATTATTACATATAATATTCGGCCTTGAGGATAAATGCGCACGATCCACCGTACCGAATGAGCGAGGTGCATTAATTGAATTTCCGATGATGTAACCGATAGCGCTTTCTTTCCGACCGGTGACCATAAATCGCACAGCCGTTGACGGAAACAACCGCGAATAATTATATAGGACAAACTAGAGGTAAATCGGTGATAACTGAATCTGCGGCTATTGCTACCTAGTCTGTTATTCGCGTCTCTTCTAAATCTCATCCCCTTAATTAGCGAGCGTTCGTCCTCTTTCTTGTCCGCTGGATATTGTCTTTTGTGGTCAGAATTAGATGAACATGTAATAACTTTATTTTTACATATTTTAATATATAACCCGCAACAGGGACAGGATTATACATTAAAGAATATATTAAGATATCCTAAATTATGAGTTAAAGTGTTCTTGATCTTTTAATTAATTATACAAATATTTTGTACTTATTATATTTATATAAATGTGTAATATGTGTATGTATATATAAATATATAATTTATACAAATATATAAGGTATATTTAGAAGAAATATGATGATTTTTATTTCAGCTTTCGTTTTAACTATCACAAGATATTGAGATGCACAAAAAACTTATTTCATCAATTTTAAAATATTATATTATTTAAGCGTGTAACCTTATGTTTATTACAACTCAATTTCGTACATGCGCTTGATTCTGAAAAATTACGAAAAATCCTACTTTTTTTTAGTGATCTTGTATCAAATGTTGTTAAACACAATTGTACGATAGTTATAAACTCTTCCTTCATCGCCGTTCATCGATTCCCCGGGATAAATTTCATTTATGGCATCGCGATACAATGTTACGACAATGAATTCAGTGGCGAACACAAGGAGCGCTTGACCACCACTTCGTTCGTCCGGATGATGGAAGGACGTGTCCACGGTGGAAAGAGCGCATAGTGACGGAGAGTCGGGTGGGGGTGGGTGGCGGTGGTATAAGGGGGAGGTTGAAACGGACTTAGGTGTGTATGCGCGCATCCTCAAGCCGTTGCATCCCTCTATCCGGGCAATAGTGGCTCCTCACCCCGCGGCTGTACACACCGGTACCGGATAGAGGGTTGCTCGGGAGCCGATCTGGGACGTGTGCTGGGCAGGCGAATACGAAGGTGGTCGTAGCGGGGTGAGAGTCGTAAGACGGCGGGCCGGAGCGGTGGGCGAGGGACGAGGGGCGAGGGGCGCGAGACAGAAAGACGTGCAGATATACATGCGCGCGTACATATAATAGAGAGACAGAGAGGGATGGAGTTGGAAAGATGGCAAGGGATTCGAGGGAGTCGCGGTAAGGGAGGGGAAAGGAGGAAGACGAGAAGGAAGGAACAGAGGGAAAGGATGAGGTGGTAGAGAGAGAAAGAGCGCGCGGAGCGAGAAGGACGAAGAGGTGGAGGCCGGTGGTAGTTGAGGGGTGTTGGGTTGGTGCACGAGGGAGCGCGCGAGGGGGGAGTACCGTTAATTCCCCGATACAATGCTCATATCACCTTCCCCTCTCCCTGACCACCCACCGCCGCCGCTCTCGTCCTCCTTCCTGCGCTCCCCCCGCCCGTCCCCTCGCCGACTCCACGGCCCCCTGCCAGCCTGCCTGCTTGCTTGCCTGCCTGCCTGCCTGCCTGCCCTGGCTTCGCCTCGCGGACGTTCCTTGTCTTACTGGCAAACTTAATCGATATTTCACAGTTTCTTACCCCCCTCCCCGTCTACGTCGTCCTCCTCCGTCTTCCTTTCTCCCTTTCCTGCCTTTATCGCGCCCTCCCGTTCCCGCACGCGCTTCTGCCGCGCGCTCTTCGTGTCCGGCCGCAAAGGGTGGGACGAGGAGAGCGAGTTGAGAGAAGAGAGGCATCTTCCTTCCCTCCAATCGCACTTCCGAGAGAGCGGTACGGGGCAGCGCTGGCTGGGCTGGTATACACTCTCTCTCTCTCTCTCTCACACTCTCGGTTGCGCGAGTTGCAAATATCTATCTGCATATTGTATTACACGTCACGATAATGTAGACCTCCCCCCCTCCGAGTCCTCTTTCTCTATCTCTCGCATCTCGGCCCGGTCGCTCGCGCCTTCTCCTTGCGGGCGCTGATCGCTAACCGCCTCCCAACCGCCTCGCGCCCCTTCTCGTTTTCGGACGGGTATTGTGTGACGCCTTGCAACGGCGGTGCATCGTGCGGCGTCCACGTCCACGAGGAGCGATCCATCCTTTCATTTTTCATGGGCGGCCGCGAGCGCGCCGGTATCTCATTATTGTAATTGGGTGATGCGCGTGTGCCTCGTGGCGCAGCGGAGAGGAAGATCGGTCTGTGCCGGGTGCTGCTGTATGCTGATGGGTTAACTTTGTGGGGAAGTCTGTTCGTCTCGAAAAAGAGAAAAAAATTGGGATTATAATTTGCCGTGGCTGTCTTTATAGAATACATAGAAAACTATTAAGCGCGGACGCGGATATCAGCGACTGCGTACTTTTCTTGTGTTAAAATCAGTTTAGGAATAATCCTTTTGTATATACACTATACATTTATATATAAAATATTATTTATATTACTATGCAATACCGATGGAGAAAGCTTAGATATTAAAATATATTTAATTGTTTTTATTTATACTTAAAATTTTTGGTAATTGGTACGACGCCCTACACGGAATGAGGGAAGTTCCAGGTTCGAACCCTGGCTGAGGTAATATTTTTCGCAATAAATTTAATAATTTAATTTAATAAAAATGAGATGCTTATATGTAAGTATCAAAGATTAAATCAATTTAGAAGCGACCAAAACCCATGGTCGAAAAAGTCTTGACGATTAATCTGACCAAAACCAATGGTCGAATTGTCACGACATTAGCCAAACGTTGTTGAATATAAAAATAGAGATTTCTCGTCCGTTAAAATTTTTTGTTTATTGTTTCACATTGACCGCGTATCTGGATTTTAATACCTCTCACGCTTAATTCTAAATAGATTGCTAATTATGCGAAAAGTATATGAAACGTATGCGTATTTAACGATTGATTAATGCGCCATCCGTCACATATTACAACGATAAAGTCTTCAGAGAGATCCCGAATTCTGCATACAATTTTCTTATAGTATCTCCATTCGTTATTATGTCTTTACGCTATTATCTCCAACCGCAAAGTTTGCTGACTATATAGACGTTCTTTCCGTCTCGTACGCTTATTCCGACATCGCGTGTAGGTATTTTTACCGGGACCACCATCGATTGTAAGAATATGACAAAGGGAAACGGCAGATCACGTTTGTCAGTTAATACATTGATCGTTATTCAAATTATTCAATGTGTGACGCGGACGTATTTGTCCTCTTTTCTCTTTTTGTCGTATTAGGCTGCACTAATACCAGCTATATATAGTTTGACGCTATAATCATCCTTAATTTCGCAGATTTTATTATAATGGAACCGATTTATTAGAATCATAGACCATTTCGCTGAGTAATATTTCGGAGGCGAGCAACGGTGAGAACGAGCTGAAGAGTAACAGAAAAGGATACAAGTCGAGGTTTGGAAGCGATCAGTGAGTACGAGCTGAAGAGTAACAGAAAAGGATACGAGTCGAGGTTTGGAAGCGATCGGTGATACCTAATACTCATATATTTAATACAACGTTTATACGATTTATCCCTATCGCACGTTACTTTCGGATTAGTGAATGTACTTCAATCATGAGCATGCGTGACAAGTGAATAGTGTAAATTATAATTTTATATATGTGTATCAGATATCTTATTTCAGACAGAGCCACTATATTATTTTAAGTCACTCTTGTGTAAGTTCTAAGATTGTAAACAACATAATTAGTAATTATTTGTAATTGTAAAATAGTTAGTATAATTTATTTCTAAATTTGTTTAAATCATAAAAAGTTATGTTTTGCGAATATATTTGGCGTTTTCAGTTAAATATTATTTTGTCATTTCGGAACTATAGGCAAAAAGATTTTAAAGCTATAAATCTCATTTAATCTTCTCTTTAAAAAGTTATTATTATAATTTAATATCGTTTAAGACAATATCACAAGATCGAGATTCTACATTTATCTCCACGAAGCGTTCCGCGTGATAGTTCCGAATCGAGCTTTTTTTTTCGCGCCGATCCGGAAAGAAAGCACGACAGAGTCGATAGCCGCATCCGTGTAGGTATCCCTCGTAAAGGGGAGGGAGATCCGTTACTGTCAAACAGCGGCGGTCGTCGCTGCTGCCTCTGCCCAAGCACCTTGTGCACGTGAATCAATAGCATTAACCCATTCCACCCTATCAAAAGGAGCCGGAGTGGGTGGCTGCTGGTCTGGCGAAGGAAGAGGAGGAGGGCGCAAAGGGGTGGCAATAGTAACAATCCTGAGGTATTTAGCCGCTCGCCCCCAGGACAGCGAGGGAGCCAAGATACCGCTAAGACCGTCCGCGTACTGTGCAGCATCCATCCCATCGCGCACACCCCTTTCTCTCCCTTTCTCTCTCTCTCTCTCTCTCTCCCTCTCGCTCTCCTTCTTACCCTCTATCTCTCCCTCCGACACTCTCTTCCTTCTCCGCTCGCTTCTCTACCCGTTCGCGCACTCACCACACTCTCGAATGTATCGTGGTGTATTCTCATACGAACTCGCCTCTCGCCCCGGGAAGCGAGTGTGGATGCTCGTAAGTGTGTCCATACCGGGTGATCACCCGGAAAGCTGCCAGGCTCGGCAGGGCCCCCAGGTCAACGCTTCCGAATTCGCGGGGATCCGTAGATCCGCATTGTCGAAATCCCGGCCCGCCGTATTGTTTTGCGCGATCTCGCTCTATAGCGCCGGGCTGTCCGCTAATAGCAGTCGCCGAGGAGATGATTACGGCGCTCGGCGTTGTACATGGTTATTATACATAGGGCGTTGGAGATATGCGGCCGCCGATACATGGCGCAAATGAGGCGACGATGGATCCTCTCGCGGGAAGCTGGTGCGAAGGCACCTCTCTCTCTCTCTCTCTCTCTCTCTCGTTTCTCTCGGACGATCGCGCGGATTTAGGCTAAGCCTCCAGCAGAACGCTTCTCGTTTCCTTGCCCGTTCGCTTACATCGGATTTTTACAATACCTTACTTATCAATTTGTATTATATACCTCTGTCAATATCTTTTGTCAGAATGTGAGCATGTTATACTTGTTCATTGTTTATAAATTTCGTAAACAACGTAGTTTCTTACTCGCAAATATTAGATCCAAATAGTTGTTACTTCTCACTTATCTTTTCACGTTTTTATTTAAATTTGAAATTAGTTTGGAACAATTAATAGAGATTTAAAGAGCCTTCTGAAAGGTAAAATAAATGGTATCATTCTTTTCCTACTCTCACTGTCTCGTCTTGACAAACATTTCTAAGATAATTATTTGGCATCATGTATATACGTTTCTAAAATGTCATCAAGGTATTTCCTACCATCCCGTTATCTCAACTGCGATTGCGATCGTGACGCAACATGATCTAACCGTGACTAACATTAGTGCATTATGACCCATACCGGGGGGTCGAGAAGCTATTTAATGAATGCAGGCATAGCGCAACGGATCAGATGCGGAGAAAGAACTGGATACTCGAATAGTTTCGAATTTTGAGCTGTCGAGGATAGGAAAATAGCGCGGAATGCCGAGCCACTTCGTTAAGTATTCATCGAGAAATTATTGTATAGAGCTTATCAAGTTAAGTCTTATTCCTAATCGATATTTTCGCCTTATCTTATCCACATCGCTGCGGTGGCGCGCGTTATTCGATTTACTGATACGGAAATACGCTTGTCGCCCGGTTCCAGCGCAATTCGCTCCTTCAGGCAGGACCGTTTTGCGACTTTATTTAATATGCGTATTTTACGCTTCCGTATTTTCGCGATCTAATTCTGCGTACGTCTACCGCGGAGTGTAAAGAGAAGACCAAATCTAAATCAGTCTGTCTATAGATAGATATTTGAGAAGAATAAGTTTACTTGTCCTGTGAGTCCAAAGAATACCGATTACATCAAGAATACCGATTGATTGTAATGCCATATTAATATCTTTTTTCTTCTTTACAAATAATACGAATATTCTACTTTGGACATAATTACAAATCGCCCTGCATATTTAATTTGGTTCAAATTCACATTATTTCTAGGAAATGATATCAGTGCGACAGTCTATCTTCTGACGATGTATTCGGTTTTCCATACGCGCGTTAATGTGCGGTATAACGCGTAACAGTCAACAAAAGCAAGGGTTTAACTGACGAGATATTCGCATTAACGCATCTCAACGCGTGCATGGAAATCAAGAATAATATTACGATAAACGTTAACGTATAGGCGGGCGGCGGCGACTTGCTGCTGCCGTTAGGAGCAACGCTACTCGCCTTTAGATTTAACTGGAGGCCCTTCTTGTTCCGGGGAAGTGCCAGTCCGGCAGTGCCCAGTAGAGCGCGGTAAAGCGCGCCGAGCGTTCGGCTACAACTAACCACTCGAGTATGACATAAATCTCCGCTCCTTCTTTCTTTCCTTCATCGCGTTTATGGTTATCCCGCAAGAGTATGCTCTCCTCGATGTTGAGGATCTAACTCGGTTCTAACTTCGCTACGCCTTGCGCGTGCACGCCTCTCCCGCACCACACTCTCTCTCTCTCTCTCTTTCTCGTCTCGTCTCGTCGTTCGATCCTTATTTGCGCGGCGTTACGTGGTTTTCGACGTGTGAGACCGCAAAAAAGCAGACAGTGATGTTTTCCGCTTCTGATTCCCGCGGACCGACGTTCCCGTTGATTTTATTTGTTATTTACTATTTGCCCGGACGGCTTCTCGAACTTCGTACGAGGACTTAAAGTGTACCCTTCGGCCCGCGCCGGTATCCGGAGTTTTCAAGTGTTTTTAGGAAAAGGCAACTTTCTCGTCGTGACACTTTTCTTTGCGTCTTGTGGGCAACGAATTACACGAGCGCCGTCGCTACTCGAGCTTGTCGTTCGTCGAACGCCCATAAACTGCACCTATTTTCTCCTTTCCTCTCCTTCTTCCCACCGTACCGCGACCTACGCTCTTATGTTTGTAGCAAATCTGTCGCAATGATCTCACGTAAAACGAAACTGCCAGCAAATATCGTAGCGATTTGTCATCACGTTTATGCAATTCCTTATAAGAATGCCAAATATTAAAAGTACTTATTAGAATTATGTATTTACATTTTATTTTTATGAAAAAAACTATTGATTAACATCTGTTATAAAATATGTTAAATATTATAATATATACTTATATATCAATCCCAAGAGATGTATACAAATCTTTTAAGAACAAGATAATTTAACGTAACACATGTTTGAAGCAGCGTGTAGTGTAATAACAATGTCCGATAACGATGCTCAAGAGTTAAACAAAGGCCAGGGGAAAAAGAAAGAGGACAGTGCAGTTTCGTTGATGTAATGATCGGGAGGCGGGCAGATGAACGGAGATGAAGGGTAAGACATCTACTGTGGCCGGTCGATGATGCCGGATGTGGACTGCGGTCTGTGTCATGCATCAGCAATTCACATCTCTTCGGCTTTATTGTCTGTATCAAGGAAATCCTGGAATCTCGCTTATGAGCGATACGCATGCTCTTGTAAGTCGGAAATTCGTCTTTACGTTTCAATGCGCGATTACTCTCACTCGTTTTACTTTCACAAAAGGGGCATGATTGTCATTATTAAAAATAATCAAAGTTACACATAATCATGATATTAATTGCTCAACAATCTTTAATTGTAACAAATCTCTTATTTGATATTTTTGTTGCAATAATAGTGTTCTTTAATGTAATATAGAAAAGTTTGCAAAATATTAGTCAAAGCTATCATCAATAATTGTAATGTAACACAAAAATAAATTTCATTAGAGAAAGAAATTATGTAAAGTAACGTTGCCATTTATATGATTTTTGCTACTCTACCGTAAAAATAATTAACAAATTGTTTCCTTGGATTTTTAAGATCTCTCACCTCTTTCGTTTCTTTCATAGCCTTAGACGGCCGTTCTCGGCGCTTCAAATATACAACGAAACGAATCAACTTTATCGCAATCCCTCCGCACTTTTCTGAGGACGAGGAAGTTTCAGTCAGACGCGCGAAGTGCTTTGTTAGGAAATCGAAGTCGGCGGCGAGGTTAATAGTGTACATGTACGTTGGGTGTATAGGTAACGTCGGTCGCGAAATCTACGTGGGGTTCGCGCGCGTAAGCGAAAGGGGGATGAAATTACACGCGAGACATCGGGCAAACGCCAGCGGTCGCATTCGCGTGTGCCCATTGTACGAGTTAAAAATCTATGCCAACCCCCATCGTGTATATACCACGCACGCAACACAGGATCGCTTCGATAACGCGTTCCTGATTTTTATCGATACTCCACGTCGGCGACCGTACGTGAAACGCGATGATCACCTTTGAGAAATTTTCGGGCGCGACTAATAACTAATTACATTTACGTTACGTAAATGAATGTGCAGGACAGGTGTGCGATTCGTTACACGAGTGAATGAAAAATTATTCGAGAAGTAAATTATCGTTATAGAGTCAAAAGCGAACGAGGCGAACGTTTCTCTGAGTGTGGGGCAATCTATCTCTCTCTCTTTTTATTCTAGAATTAATCTATATGGAGTGTTGTTCTGTTAATGACATATACTTTCACGAATTATAATAATATTAAGCATATCGATAATTAAAGTTGCATTCCTGTAAAGGTAAAGATTGATTAATATCTAACGGATTGTTTTATATATTTTAATCATAGTGGATGATAAATTTGAATAAATAAGTAAAATAAATAGATGTATACACATGTATGTTTTTAACAGCTTTTTTGACGCGCAATTTATACTTTAGTTATCGTGCATGCAGATTGCGCGTCAAATCGAGCCGTCAAAATCCACGTGTTAAAACAAAATATAACTTCTAGCACAAGACACGTGTATCACCCCTGCTGCCTCCCCCTTTCTTGCCACCCTCTCCCGACGCTCACGTAACGCTCACGTGTACCACGCCGTAAAGCCTATCACACAATACAAAGGTACAGGCAATAGGAACATGGAATAAGCCAGGTAACAGAAATAACCCCATTTCAACTTACATATAATAAAACTGAATTACTGCGTGATTGTTAAATTCAGATACAGACAATGGAGAATAGAAATCCAACGCGTCGGAAAATCTGTTCCTATTGCTTATTTCACATTCCATTGCGTTAATACACAGTTTTTCGGTAAGTTAAAATGTGGTTATTTCTGTTGCCTGTCTTATTCCCTGTTCGGTGTTCCTATTGCCTGTACCTTTGTATTGTGTGATAGGTTTAAGTGTCCGTAACACGCCATTCTACCCGACCCATAATGCAACGCGGAAAAGGTAATGGCACAGGACAAACCTGCACGTGATGCGTTACATACTTACGAAATCGCCTTCCCTTATTTCCATCTTGTTCCTTACTCTTCAAGCGGATCGAGGGATGCCTTCTCTCTCTTTCTTTCTTTCTTTCTCTTTTTCTTTCTCTTTTTCTTTCTCTTTCTTGTGTCTCTGTGTTGGTGTCTACGTATGCGTGCGTGAGTTTCCGGGGGATGGAAATCCCTGGTAGGAGCGCGGGGGGGTGGTGTAGGGAAGAGGGTCGGTTGAAGGCAGAAATGGGGCGGGCGGTGGATCGAGAGGGTTTGAGGGGGACGGCAGGCTGCTTGGCATGAGGAGCGTTCATCAGCCCCGAGGTTTTAAATACGAAGCGAGGAAGGGAACTAAGGAAGAAACCACCCCCGTCTCTACCCTACCAGTGACGGATTGATTAAAAATCTAAGGGGCGAAAATAACATCGGGCGCCTTTGCCGCTCGTTAAACCTCGGACTCGTTCTCCAGGACGATTTCTCGGATGCGAATTTCTCCCTCGCGTTATCGCGCGGTGTGTTTCGCGTCTTGGGTCTTTCCGATTCTTTTTCCCGTCGTACAATGAAGTTACAGTCTCTACAGGCTGTAAGACAAACAAACAGAGTGACAGAGAGAGAGAGAGAGAGAGAGAGAGAGAGAGAGAGAGAGAGAGAGAGAGAGAGAAGGAGAAAGATAACATTTGTCGATCGCGATCTTTCTACGAAGAGTATAATTAGTCGAGCTCGCGAGCGTGACGACAAACGAACGCTCGTATGCGCGGTGATTATGTTCGTTAATGACTGGGAAAGGTGTCAAAGTCGTTTTGCGAAAAAAGAAAAGAAAATAATTCAATCGTGATGTGTTGCGCGATTTTCGTAAATGTAGATTCTACATCGAATTAATAATTCATCGGCTATCCACGTCGTTGAACGATACCATAATTTGCATTCGGTCCAAGATAGTACAAAATTTTCTTGATGATTAATACAATTAAGTTCGTTACTTCGTCACCGGTAAATATTATAGCGGGTCTTAAATAAAATTAAGCTGAATTTTTAATGAAATTAATTAAGTGTGTAATAAAATCATCGTTGCAGCCGATGTCCTGATTCGCGTCTCTGATTCCCAAATTGATCGTATAACACGAAAGTTTATCACGAAAAATAAGTAACACACTTAAGCTCGTGTACGTAACGAGCATAAAAATCATAAAAAAGTCACGCGTTTAAATTTGAAATATTCTTTCTAGAACAAAGTAATGTACAGAATAAAAAATGAGATATAAGTAAAGGTTGAGCATAATTAGTACACATCTTTTCCATACTTTCTTTCTCTATATCATTTTCTCAATTGTAGTTTATCGTACCGTGGGATGAAAGTTATTATTAGGAAATAGATATTTACAGAATTGAGAATTAGTGTCATGCTGATGACTTTACGAGTCTATGTATCATGCTAACGTGTGTACTGTAATGTAGAAATCTGCAAAGAAATTCGCGACGAGCTCGTCGGCCCTGAGTCGAGCCAGTCCGTCGTCTTACGCATTGGCTGTGTGTAGTTTTAAATAGTCCGCCGAGGGGTGGGCGCCCGGCCGGAGCACGGGGTGCTCTCTCACGCTCTCACTCTCTCGGCGAATGGGGTTGATGTGGGTGAGGTGGATGAGGTAGTCGAGGACGAAGGGGGTAGAGACAGCGGAGAGAGAGAAAGCGAACGCGCGCTTCGGAGAAAGAGAGAAAGAGAAGGAGAGGACAGAGTCGTGCAAGGAGGCCGACCAGAAGAGAAACGAAGAGAAAAAGCGAGAAGAAGGGGGACGGGGGAAGAGACGGGGGATAAAGAGCGGAGAGTAGACGACGAGGGCCGTCGGAGATAAGACGCAAACGAACCCCCTTTCGCGTGTCTCGATCGATAGCTCTACGCGGAAAATTCGAAAGTAAGATGCAATTAAACAGCGAGCGAGGGTAAGCAAGAAAAGGGGTGAGTTTTCCAGCCCCGTAGGCCCTTGCCCCCCGTCCCCCTTGCGTCTTACCACTCTCCCTCTTTCCCCCTCGCTCCTCCCCAGTACCGCCACCCCGGCAGCCCTTCGACGCCGCTACCCGCCCTCGACCCTCCTCGATCTACCACCTTTCCACCGTGTAACCTTCCTCCGTCCTCCCCGTCTTTCTTCCGCCGCGCTTTTCCTTCCACCTCCCACCGATGGACTTTCGTCTTCTCGTTTTCTCGCGCGCCCGCTTTTCTCCCTCATCGCTGAACCTCTCTTACCTCCTCACCATTCCGAAGACCGTACACGCTCCGGCCGGCGTCGTCGGCCCGAAGGGAAGCAACCCTTTTTCTCAACCCCCTCTAGTATTTATATTGAGCGTCTTAAAGCATCCCCCTACCGTTCCTTGAGCTACCTCTCTCTTTCTCTCTCTGTCTCTCTTCTTCTCTGTGTCCCTCTCTCTCTCTTCTTCTCTTTTTCTATCTCTTCGTCGCCCGTTACAAACTCTCGAACCGCGTCCACTTTCTCTTCTTCCTTCGTCTCTTCTTCTTCGTTTTCTTCTCATCAATGTCTTTTCTTCTTTGTCCAGTACCCACACCGTCATGACGTCAGCACTTTGACGTTTAAATACTCTTTTCTTGGGTATGAGGGAATTGGTAGTCACTGTGTCTTCACGAAGAGAACTCGGGCGATCTCCGTCTCGTTCTCTCTATCTCTCCATCAGCTCTTTCCTTCTTCTTAGACTTCCTCTGTTTTCCCGCTCGACTTGCCTCTCTTTATCTTCTTTCTACGTTCTCTACTTCCACATCATCCTCACCCACCTCTCTTTCTTTCTTTCACTTCCTCTTTCATTTTGTGAAAACGTCGTCCGACCGTACCGACGTTATCTCTATTCTCTACGCAATGAGAATTAATAAATATTCTTGCGGTCGTGTGACTATAATGCAGACAGTGCGTGATACGTCTCTCTCATGGCCGGAAATTCGCGACTTTTCGTCGCGTATCATTAAGGACACGCGGCTTCATTTTTGTACTCGTATATTACTTTCTCTCACTGGCTTTTCCTCTTATTCTACGCATTGAGAGAAAAAGACGCGAAAGAAAAATGACGGAGGATACTCGGAATCTTTTTGAAGTTAAGCATACCTGCATAGGCAGGTACCTGAGGATTTATAAACATTACCTTGAAACGCTTTGCTTTCGTAACTTTTGTAAGATTTTTTAAATTTTGTCTTTGAAATTATCGAAGAAAGATTGTAACCAATTAAATATTTTAAATTGCATTAATAATTACTCATAATTTAATTCAAAAGCAATTGATTTCAATCGATTACCGATCAGATCTGGCAAAAACTAAATAGTTCTGTTTTTTTAATTAAGAAAAATCTCTCTAATTAATAAACTTGACAAATAGGCTTATAATAAACATATTAAAATAATTGATTTTTAATGATTATGCGCATCCTATTCCATTTCATCGTAGTTATTAGAATCCAAAAATGCAGACGCAATGTTATTAGTTTCTGCATTTTAATATTCCGGGGAAAAGCACGCAATAAAATGTAAAAAAATATATCTAACCTCAGATAATGACGATGATACAGCAAACGTGTGGTATTATTTCGATGGCAGATTTTTTCCAGCGGAAATCCTGCTAGCTCTATTCCGTTTCATCGTTGTAACGAAGAGCTTTCCCCGAAGTTAAAAAGTAACGCCGTACAGTCTGAAACATATTCACCATGAATTTTTATTACCGCCCACTATAATGGCAACTGTAATACGCAGATAGCACACTTTGATTCTACATATTTTCGGCTTTTGTTGTACAAATGTAGAATCTTGTCTTAGAATTGAAAAAAGAAATAAATGCAAAAATAGATTGATGCACAAGTTCTAGTTATATTAATTTAGAAGTGGTTTATATATTCGTTTGGTAGATATTTATACCAAAAAACTTGTTTATTATTAGTTTTTTAAGCTAATCTTATACTAAAGTCTCTGCACTATTATTACATTTTCTATATGTTTTCTTTATATTAATACTTTCCATAGTTTCCATACATCAGACGTGTATCAGACATGCGATTACGTTTCAATATTCGATTTCAAATTTTTATAACACTTTCTCGAAAATAAATGAGTGCCCGGATACATACTATATAAACTTACTAAACACTGCTTATTATTTCCGTACTTCTTATTTGCGCTCTATCGGTTGATGCAAAGATGCTACGTTCGTAGTTCGTGAAGCGCGATGGAGTTGTGACGCGCGTAGCGTCAAGACTCCGAAGAATCGTAATTTATGAAAGTAATTAAAAAGCGACGGCGCGAAGAGCTTTAAAAACAGGAATACTCCTCGAGCGAGTGTATAATACGGGACAGCACATGGCGCAATACGCTCCTTATGCAGATGGAAGTCCGCGACCTTCCTTCTGGAAAAGAGCATATCGTTAAAGACACACGGTTTCATTTAGCCACTCGGTTCTTCCGCGTCTTAATTTCTCCGTCTTGGTACGCTGGCTAGTAACAACTCGCGAAGTTAAAAAGTCAGTAACAGCGATGTCTAAAAATAGCCATATTACGCGCGCACTTTTTATTTTCCTTTTTTTTTGTATTATATTCAGCGCGCGGCCAAACTTCTCTTCGTTTCTCTTCCCGTCTAATAACAGTCGTAATGATTATGAAACAGATGCTATTCAAAAAATATGTATATTTATATAAAAAAACGTAAAAAAAGTGCGGTATTATCGGGTTGACATATTTATATTGTTATAAAAATCGAGACAATCTCTCTTTAATGTTTCGTATATAATAATGGTTCTTCTACTGAAATATATAATATCTACAAACATTATATACTTACAGCATTTTATTAAACAAAGTGATTTAAGTATAATATCTTGAAAATTTGGACGGATATGTTGTCTTGTAAGACAGTTACTTTAACAATAACTAAAAGAGGCCCATACTTGCAATCAATACCTACTTTCAGTTCTTACTGTTCTATTCTGTTTACTGCACAATTAAACAGACTGTTTTTCTATTCCGCTGTAAAATATTTTAATTCATTACCTACTGATGTTCGTATCTCTTCCTCTTTTTGTTTCTTTCAAGTCAGCTATACTTCTCGCTATATCGCTTCTCATTTCTAATTCAATAGATATATGGTATTCATTTTACTTTCATTTTTTCTATATTCTTAAGCATTCTATTCTATAAGCTTTATTGATCTTTGCTTGATATTTGTTAATATATTTTCTTTAATTGCCGATTATATAATTATCATTTACTCCACGATTCTTTACGTCTCCATATATCTATATATTTATATGTATATATTAGTGCATACAGAATATTAATGTCTATGATTTTATTTTTACTATTTATACGGAGTTTTGTATCTGCACATATGCTTTATTATTTTTATTACTATTCATTATTTTATACTATCTATTATTTATATACATATGCTTTATTATTATTAATATTTTTAGTTACATTAATTATATCAAGGGTCTAGGCATGTAAGTGATTATTGCTGATGTCTTACCTCTTGAAATATTGCTCTCTACATACATTTGTACAACATCTTGCATATCTTGCACTTTAATAGCATTATTGTTGTTGTTGTTGTTGTTGTTGTTGTTGTTGTTGTTAGCATTACTATTGTTATTCTTAGTATATAACGCAGATATTGTAGATTTTGGGTTTATACGAAAAGCGCGGAGTAAATTGCAAAATATTTAATCACGCACTCTTTTTCAGCTAAGAAAAAATCACAATTTATTTTTTAGTCCAACAAAACAACAAATTACTTAAAAAAAATTGTTCTATTAGAAATCATTAAAACTTAGAAATTGATTTTCTGCTATTTTAAAATTTTTGTTTTCCCTTAGAACACAATAGGTATATAAGAATAAATTTAAATCGGTTTTCGTAGCGACAGATTAGTTCCGTCACTGCAGCAGAAATTTTACCGTATCTCCGCTTTTATTGCGATGCGCGATATGCCGCCGTTACACGCGGAATGTTCGCGATCGTTAAAGCCGGTCCATTGGGCAACGCGACTGGTGCAATGAAGTCGTAATTATGAGGCGAGTGCAGAGTAAATATTCGTGAGACCCGGTCACTTCTTTAACAGACAATAGCACAGCCATTTTACAAGGACCAAGTCTTCCACGGCGAGGTGCATATCATTAAAGACACACGACTTCATTGCGCTGGCTTGCTTCGTTCGAGACTTAATTTCTTCGCCGAGTAGAACCGACCGGATAATAGCAGACCCTTCGTAAAGTTCACAAACGTGAGTATACATCGTGACGGCGACATTCGCGCACAAAGATACTGAATGATGTTCTTTTATGCTTTTTACCGCGGCTTGGAGAACTGCCAAAGTTAGTAGACATCGCGCAGTTGTAATTATAAAATATGCACGAGATGAATGCTCGTCGGGCCGCGGAAACCGTAGTAAAGCAATATGTCTTGTTACAACCTTTTTTGCGAGCAAACGCTCGAGACTCTTTCTCAAGCTATTATATTTTTCTTACGAGTATATTTGTCATTTCGCTAATCATATTTGATAAGTATCGTTTTTGTAACGTCGACGAGAAATGTTGAAACATATTAAAAGCGTAAAACAATTACGTAGCACGTCGATTAAGGAAAGTACGAAAAATTCTACAAGCGAGTAAAACAAATGAACAAGATCGCATGCGGAAGGAATACAAATTAATACATAAATTAAAAGTGATATGAAGAATATATTAGTGACTTGCGCTCAGGGATATAAATATACCTGAATAATGATTGCAAAGAAGTGCTTTAAAAAAAAAAGTGACAGAAATATTTATTATCTGGCAACGAGATGAAGCTATCCGATAATATCCTTTAATCGGACATTCGCCAGCGCGGCTACCTCAATAATTACTAAAAACCGTGATTATATTCTTATGTTTCATTTTCTCCTGAAATTTCGATTCCATCGGCGGAGAGCAGACTGGATAATGAGAAATTTCGCCCGGTTCGTAAGCGGAAGCACGCGAGTTCACGTAGAGTTCGTGCACGAAGATACTAATACTTTTTTCTATTTTTCACGACCGTCCTGGGCGAACTTCGCCCAGGGACTCCGCAGTGCTCGCCCGATATATCGCGGCTGGAATAGTAATTACAAGAGATATATGTATGAGAGGGGCAAATACACACGTATAATATACATACATATATATTCGCGCAGTCCGAACCGCGGCGAAGGTGCGCGTGATAGAGTCGGATAATCCAGGACAAGTATGATCGATGCAGGAAATAAGGAGCCATCGGATTTTACGACATCCTGCGGCGGCGCGGTTTCCTCGCACAGCGCGAAAGGGAAGGACGCGGACGACGTGGGAGAGTAAGGGGAAGGATAAATTCTTCGTAGCACGTTCCGCGCCACCAAAAGGATTCCTGGAACATTTTTTTCAGGCCGGATCACCGTATTTTCCCCCCTCGTGCGTATACTGCGTATGCCACGGCGCGAAATGACGGTGGGCTCTCTGGAACGCTCTCGCCATTTCTTCCTCTTCCGCGCGCGCGAGAGGTGCGCGGTATGCGTAAACGTGGTAGCTACGCTATCCGGTGGTACTCGTGATTTATTCATTCTACATACATAATCGTTCACCCATAAAGCGAACGGCAGATACCTTCTGCTCGGTTGCGTACGTACGAGCGACCGACAGGTATCTGGCGGCAAATCCGCGAGCTCCTCTCGTGATTTATATTTATAGCGCACCGCGTAACCGCGCATATAGTCTTTCGTTTTCCTTTACGCATAATTAGCTCGGGCCCCGCGCGCGACCGCCTCTCGTCCCCCGATGTTATCCCGAGGGAGAAAAATTACGGTCGTGTACCGACGATCGCGCGCGCGAACGAGAAGCAGCGATCGACCTTTCTCCTCGCGAAGGATTGAAATTACCGGTATAATTTGGGTGAGTCCCATTCGCGATACCGTGTACAGAGAACGGTTAAAGAAAAAGATACTTCGCGCCAATCGTCGTATTTTTTTCGTCGAACAGGCACGAGGACGATTTTGCAGCACCGAGATTCGCGCTCGTCGAAATTATCCCCGGTTTCAGTCAGCGCGGAGGAGCAGGCAGCACAAAAGGATCGTCTCTCGATCGTTTAATTATCGATTGTTAAGGTTCGCGCGGCATTTTATCGTGATTCAGGACTGGCGTACAACAATCCGCTTGACGCGGGCCGGTCCCACATTCGCCGGGGCACGATTAGTTCGCCTCGCTCGCTCGTTCGCGAATCGACACAAGAAACGAAATAGATCGCGGGAGACCGCTCCCACATCAATCATCTTTCGCAGTTTCGTGGTAGAAAGGATCGGTTGCGGAGCAAATCGTTCCATTGGGGGTCAGTCCCGGTTGCGCAACGAGTCAACGTCGGGCCGCGCGCGCGCTGAGACAGCGGGACCCGTGGTAAAACACGGTAACAGGAGAGGAATACACCGCGAGCGCGAGCGAGCGCGCGCGCGTATAACTGGTCTTGTTGACTTAACGGATCAATTTGATGCAAATCACTCGTTTGCGATATACACTCCCCCCGTCGGCGCGCGGGCGCCAGGGTACCCTCCGTAATGCCAGCCGCGCGCGTTCTCGTGCTCGTCGTCCCCTGTCCTCCGTCGTCTGGTAACGTCGTGTCCGTAATAACGGCGCAGCATTTGGAAATTAGCGAGCGGGTCAATTACGGGCCAACGGGGAGCGATGGAGGTGCGGGACAGGAGAGGGCGGGGAGGGTAGGAGGAGGGTAGCGATTGCGCGAACTGGAAGACTCGCGGGTCACGGGGTGACTGTGGGAATCCTCGTTGACGCGTCTCGATCGTTTACCGCGGTTACGTGCTCCCGCGAGATTCCACCGCGCGACGCCTCCTCGTTGCGAAAAGACGCGCTTTTGGCGTTGGCCGCGGCGGCAGCCTCCTCGCGGAGCGATTTACCGAACCGTTCGCGTACCTCGCCTCGCGGTGACACGCGGCGTGCTCCGTTCTTCCTGCCGTACTTTACGTAGATGTGTGTATGTGTGTGCGATCACACACACGTTGATAAAATAATTCAATAATAATCGAGAAACTTAAGAAAAAGATGGTCGCAAAATTTATTGGCAATGTTGTTTATCTTTTATACATCTTGATTGGAAGCTCGACAAGAACGGGATAAGCCCACGTAGAGTATCGCGTTTTAATAATGGCTTGTTATACATTTTGCAATTCCGACGAATCTGCAGCGTCTTACAATTAAGAATCTATTTATATCTATTGCGTTTCATTTTTCAACGACATTCCTGTTTACTGAAGTTTACTCGCGCCGTGTCGTCGCACGAGTGTGTATAGGCGCGCGGGTTTTTTTTCATGCTTTACATTCGTTACCAGTCTCGCTGCTACTCGCGCTTCGTTCCCGGTGCGCCTCAAATTTCCTTCCCCTTGATATTGTGCGCTAGAATAAGGAGCGATTGTGAGTGGAATTTCAATTATTTGGCCCCAATTTAACTTTGCTGAAATTTAAAAATTATGTACGACCCTGGCGCTGCTCTCGCTACCGATTGCAGAGTACGTTGCCTTCCATTAAAAAGTAATTAAATTACAGTCCGCTATCGATTGCGAGAAAGACCCGGCGGGCCGGTGGTGGGACATGAGGTGACTATAGAAATCTTCGCGGCGCGCCACGAGAGACTATTTATCGCTCGCTCGAGTTAATAATACGCGAATGCCTTATACCTCATTTTAATCGACTTACGAGCCAAGTGCTTGAGGCAACAATGTGCTTAGGCATTGTTACACGATATGATGTATAACGTATACACGAAATACAATTACAATGTTAACGATACTATACGCGGTATCGATTATCGATTAATAATAATCTCGCGACGCCGTGAAGGATTATCAATAATCAGCGTAACGGTCGGAGTACTCTCACGAGTTAAACGGCCGGCAACTGTATGATTTGCCCTATCATATTCCAGGAGAATGATATCACGCATCCAGGGGCCAGAATCTCCGCGATTAAAGGCAGCTACGTCGAGAGCAGCTCGCATACGATGCGAATCCGAACGGAATCGCCAGCGAAGTCCATCGAGCCGATCTCGAGTGGCCATGGCGCGGAACAGCGCTCGATGGAGCGGAACTACCACCTGCTCGCTTCCGGCACGCCGCTGCGGTCGTCCTCCCGCCGCGCAACATCTCACCTGACCCCTCGGACTATTTTCTGAATATCTTCGCCGTTCTTGTGTCCATCTCTCTCTCCCACCCCCACTCTCATTTCTTAGTTTCTGTCCCGCACACCGGTCTGCACGAGTGCACGTCCGCGCGTCGATACGCGATCGGCAGATCGCGTATGTTTGCACGCTGCGCTTTTATATGAAGATACATAGATACGTGGTACAAGGTGTCCCGAATCCCTGACTTAACTTCAATAACAAATTCTTCGATTACCGTGATTTTCTTTCGACAAAATCATTGAGGCATCAATTGCTTTCATCAAAGATCAGAAATGAAGGAGTCTGTACAAACTGGAGAGTCTGCAATTAGATAACAATGCCGTGCTGTTCACGTAAGTTCAAGCCGATTTTACTCTCTCTCAGAATTTAATCGTTAAGTTTGCTTAATAACAAATGTGAATATGTGCAACAAATGTAGTACTGAGATTTAACATTACAAACATCAAAGCAGAGTCAAAATGACTCTGTTTGTTACAAATAATAATAATACTCAATAAGTTTAAATAATTTTATAAAAATTACTCAAATTTAAAACGATGCATTTTCTGAGATTTTTCTTGCAATATGAGAATATGTAAATAATTAAATTAATCAATTTACTTTTCCCTTTATTCCCTTTTTTAAATATATGTATTATAGTATAATACTTAAATGGTAGAAAGTAATTATCGATAGTTTTAACGTTAAAACCCTGGAATTGAAATTAAAGCAGACAGTTCTAAAATATCCTGTACAGGTACCTGATACAGGTACCTGTGTAGCATAATACATATATGTATGTTCCGCATGTTTCTCCGGTGGCCACGCCGCCGCCGTTCGCCTGAGAACGCCGAGCATGACTAAGCGTTACACGGTTGCTTCGGATATCGGGACTGGACGACCGGATCGAACGAACGTCGATGGCCGATGGCCGTCGGCCGGTTAATCGGGGCACATTCACACACAGAGAACTACAGGGCTGCGATTGCTCGCAGACTCGAGACGACATGGAGACGTCGTACACTGGGTATTCCCGGAAAAAAGTTTATAATTTCTGGAATAATGTAGATAGCAATTATTATTTTATAGCAAGAAGTTCGATAGCTATAGCCTTAACAATAACAGTAGCAGTATCAATTTTTAAAGATTAATTTATAAAAAAATTGACTTATTACTAAAAATAAATTTACTTTGTTATTTTATAGAATATCTATATATTTTATATATAAAACATTTGTATAACAAAAAACAATTAAGTTTATATACCTATTTAACTTCACAAAAATATATTTTTAAACATTCTTGAAGATTAAATAAAACCTTGTAAGCTTAAGGTAATTTTAAAGAAGCTGTTATAATTTATTTATAAATATGTGAGTGACAAATATCGTTTAATTTATCGTACAACAAATTTTTCAAACATGTTGATTGGTATAAGATGGAATTTTTGAAAACTTAAGAAATCGTCTATGCTATAGTTAATCAACATGTTTAAAAATTTAATTTAAAAATCTTATTAATATCCTATTATTGCCTTAAAAGTTGTTTAGAGGCAAAAAATGTATGCTTTAAATACTTCTTAACGAGTGATCTATATACGTATACTTGGTCAAATGGTCATATAGATTCTAACGTTAAATTTTATCGAATTTAAAAAGTACATACATATAATTTCCCTAATTATATTAGGGTATTATTGCAAAAAACCGCTAAATATCCATTTCTCTCTCTCTCTCTCTCTCTCTCTCTCTCTCTCTCTCTCTCTCTCTCTCTTTCTCTCTCTTCGTATCACAACTTAAAACATTGTCCAAAAATTATATTAAATAGTATCAAACTGTATCATGCACTTAATTATCTTTACAAAGACACGAATACAAATTTTGGCTGCGTTTACCTGCGGGAGTTGGAAATAAGCTCAGATAAGCGCAACTAAAGTTTGTATTCGTGTGTTTGAAGAAACGTAAGGTACATCTACAAAAAATATGTTAAGAAAAAAGGAATAGGACAAAAGTCAACGAAGCTAATGCAGAAAACTCTGAATATTTTAATTCCCTCGGGTATTGAACATTGTATTATTGAAAAAAATCCATGATGATATTTCGTTATTAAACTGTCAGAGTGGTAAGATATCAATACATTAAACATATAAGGTTATATGTTTATAAAATAATGAAGAGCTGCATGCTTTTAGTTTTAAATATATCATAAATAAATCTCGTAAAAAATAATTGAAAAATATTCTTTTTTTCGCTCCTAGCTTATTATTGTGCGTCGTTTCTTTCGCGCGTTTCAAACGACACAGTTTCTCCTTTTCTAGGAGAAAACTGTCGAGAATTAAGTAATGACTTGCTACTATCGCTGACATTAGCGAGAACTATATAGTGATATTTTTCGTGTCCCATAAAATAAAGCCTTTTTCTAATTATCTAACTGTTATACTTCTTGTACTTCTTGACTTCGATAGTCTGCGATCGTAATTCAATCGTCGCACGCACCGCGAGTCCTTAAGTCACACAGTTTGCACGCGGAACAATTAGAAGATCGGTAGATCCTGTGTTAATTCAGTTAAAAAGTAACACACGAAAGTTGGCGGCGTTCGTAAGTTACATCGGATGTTTGTCTCTCGCTGCTCTCGGCATCGTCGCCAGAATTATCGCGGCGAAGTAAGAATCCACTGCTGTTTGGGCCGGTCTTCAATTAGCGGATTTAAATCGAGGATTTGGAGAAGCGCGGGGAAGGGGTTAAGCTAAGAAATGATCTCGTTTAAAGTTTCGGTCTCGCCGGTACTAATCTGGCGCTGAGGCTTAACGATTAACCTCCGACCTCCTTCCACCTTTCAACCACCCACATAAGTGCACACATACACTCACAGCCACACACATACACACATATACACAAGCTCGCGGTGGAAAATCAGGAGCGGAGCTCGGCGTGCACTTATGATCGGCCGGTCCTTCACGATCCGAAGCTCTCCCGGAGCTGCGCCCCGTCCCTCGTCCTCGTCGTCGAGGACGATAAAGTCAATTCGTGCAAAGCGATCGCGCGTGCGCTCTTTCGTCGAAGGCGGATAATGACGTCGAACTTTCGAACCTACTGTTATTACCGTTACCGCGGAATGCCTCTCGCGCTCTTACGATTATTACCGAAGAAACGTTTCTCGGATCACCGGCGCGCGCGCGCGCGCGCGCTCGCGGAGAACTTTCATGCGAGCACCAAGTACCGGGCGCTAGCGTGAGTCCTTAGGAGTGTCGAGTATATAAAACGGGATGGATGCGTAAGAAAACTTGAACTGCATCTTGCAAATAAGAAATTCACCAAAACTTAATAAATGACATTTAATCGTACAGAGTAGTATTTGAAATAGCCAAGGATATGCAATAGTTTGTAATATTCTTTATATTTCTTCTACGATAATAAAGAATAAACGTACTTTTATATTATAAATAAAATCTTTTGCGATTTGTTGAATAAAATTATATTCTTTTCTTTCTATAATATATATTTATAATTAACTATAAGTATTACTAAAAAAAACACGTTACGACCTTGTAAGAAATATCGCATGATTATAAAAGAAAGTGATATTGCATTATTTATAACGAAAATAAATCTACGCTTCAGTCTTATGTTAATCGCGTCGCCGTTCATCAACGCAGGATCGCAAAATTCTTACTTCCTCACGGCCCGATTCGTATTTCTGATTCATGCGCGTCCGCGAGCTCCTCTCCTCGTTTTACGGAGAAATAACGAGGCGCGAGAACATCGCTATCGTTAGCTTCGGCGCTCATTCTTTTCCAGCAGCAGCCGCGCTCGGAGCATGACTGCAACATTATCGTCGGGGCGTTACGATATTTTTATAGGCGGCTGTCCCGGCGTTCATTCAGAAAATCGCGCTTCCAGAAATAATCTACGACGGAAATCCGCGTTGCGCGGGACACACGACGAGAATTCGCATCACTCGACTCTCTAATTGCGTAAAGGCAATTAGCGGCATTATATACTAGCGTCGCGTAAGCACGAGCCCGACGAGTCTCTTCGCGATTCGTCAACGAAAATCTGATACATAAGTAAAGCCCGTCACTCGTTTATTCGCCCGCGTCCCCACGAGAAGAGACAACGAACGCAATAACCCGCTTTTCCCGGAATAACCGGCGTCAATTTTTCTAGTTCCCGAAACACGGCGTTTACGAATGGAGCGCAGAATTGCAGACGGCATAACCGTTTGTCGAATGGGATAAACGCGCGCATAATTATTTCACGTATCCGGTACGCGCGACTGCAAGTGCATCGCGATGCAACGCGGATAAATACTTTATCGCAGTCGCAACGACTGCTAGACATACGTCAATCTCGGAAGGTACTCAAGATACAGTTGTCTCATCACCGAGTGAATGCGATTTTAATGACGAAATCTTCGACAAATCTGGAATTTTCCTCAACGAAAATTTTCATAAAATGCTAAGTGGACTCCATCAAATACAAGATGTATCATATCTATTTAATAAAAATTGCAATTTTTGCAAATCGAGTTTATTTCTACATTATTATTTACACTCACTACTGCTGTTTAGTGCATGTCGTGATAAATCAATCGAGACAGAAAAGAATTACGATTACTAATAGAATCGACTGTATCTGACGTTACAAAATAAAACGCCGAGGTCTTTGTTATAAGTAACGTTGATCAAGGCCCCATATATCCAAGCTCCAAGAAAATAGAAGCAATCGATGATGTTGGCTTCACGAGGTTTTCGTACGGGGAAATGTGTAGTGCGTATGTAACGACTGAGAGAGAAAAGGCCGACGTGAGCGTGAGTGTTGGGACCTCGCTCTGTATTTCTGCGTGATGCGCTTCCCTGCCGGAGAGGCTAAGGGGCCCATTACACGGCCATAAAACCCGTAGACTAGGCCTCATGCACTGTTATACGCATCCCGTGCAACCGGTAAAAAGAAGGTAAAAGATAAAATGAGACAGAAACGCCACATTGTTCTACCCACGACACTCATGCACGCGGCACAAGGGGAATCTACTCGGCATTGGATGCTAAAGAAAAAAAAAAGAATTGAAAAGAGAAAAAAAACCCGCTTCGGTCTGACTGTGAGGATGGTCTCCACGGTAAACGACGATGTTTCAAATTGGGCGAAAATAGGCGGAGTTATTTATAGTGCGAGTGGAAGCGATAATTCGTTCATCTTTTTCTCCGAAAGGTCGCGGATAATTATGCCAGTTATACGCCGCTACGCGCGGACACACCAGAATGATAAGAATTTTCCTGTTGCTTCTAAAGAAAAATTACAAACGATTACGGCGTTCCGTAATTATTACGCTGCGAACGCCGAGTGAAAAAGTGAGGAGTTATAGTGATCATAACAGTATAAGAAAGTTATACATACGCTCGATGCGAGAGGCGACGGTTTTTCGACGTAGGAAACAGAGTCCAATGTAGCAGCTTCGACCACAAACTGCACATGAAGCGGAGTTTGTGCACATTCTATCAATCGGCCGCTACGCAAAAAATCCATGTACGTCTAAAGAGCGTGGCGAATTTATTGCGCACAATGTGGCGCTTTATTGCCGCGGTAAGAAACGCGTGACCTTTGCCGGCCGGCAAGAAATATATATCTTTTCCTAGAGATCGTGTACCAAATGTGTGTGTATACGTGTGTGTGGGACGATAAAATTTTATAAGATTCGTATAAGTGACAAATAACATGACCGACGCGGGAAAACATTAGTCGCGCTATCGAGGTTTTCCGCGTCCCCGTCCTCTTCGACGATAAAATCGATTTTAGATTATTTTGGCCTCTACTCGACGTGCCGCGAATCCAGCATCCAAGGCTCAAGTTGGTGACTCGATGGTAATGTAAAATGGGTTGAAGAAAAGGTTACTACTTTTAAAAAATACAATTTGAAAATTAAACGAAAAATAAAAACACAGTGAAAGGTAAAAATATAGTAAGAGTTAAAAAATTGAAATAAGATTATATGATACCTATTGTGCGAAAATTGTGTATTGTAGATTGTAGAAGAAAATTAGTCTAACATGCGAATCGTCGTAAGGAGCTCGTGTATACTTTCTGGGAATCTATTAAATAGAAAGAAACGCGTTACACATGCGCGTGTAGACTCCGGTGAATTTATCGCGGTCGTTGGTGAGCATTGCGCATAGAGAAGTCATAAAGCATTATAAATGCCGTCCGAAAGCGGCGAGTAATAGAACGACGGAAAATCGTGCAACGTTCGAATGAAAGGAGGAATATTAAATGCAAGAGGAGCGCGTCACGATGATAATCGGTAGGGAAAAGTCGATTCTACGGGATGATGATATATACCGGCGGCAAGAGAATGCAGGGGGTAAATCGTGGTGGCAGGTATCGCGTTACTAATTCAACAACCCTGAAATGTATCCATTCATCGTCGGCCACCGGGTACGTAGGACGGACACGGGAATCAACCAAGGCCCGCCCTTCTCCGTTCTCTATTATGTCCCAATAGCGGTAGCTCTAAAGATAGCCCTAGAAAGAGATAGCACGCTAGAAAAGAGTAGTCGGAAGATGATAGAACAGAAGCGAACGTGTGTGCAGGTCAATGTTATCGAATTAATTTATCCAAATTCTTGTTACAAGAATCATACTTTAATCTCTTATAATATATAATTTTTATATATTTTTCAATATTTTAAATATTAAAAAAAATACAATTATTATAAAAAGGTAATTCAATGTTTAGAGAGAGAGAGAGAGAGAGAGAGAGAGAGAGAGAGAGAGAGAGATATATATATATATTTCAAAACTTCAATCTTTACATTTGATGAACTTTGAATGAAGAAATCTTCACGTCGCGCCGCGGAGAGTTCTGCATTGGTGGCACTAGTATAGATCCGGAGGAATAGAAAGAGCGATGAATTCGTAGAAGGAGATGCAGATGGGTGGGACGAGGATGCGCTAGTAAAAGACGGACACGCTGCTGAAGATAGAATAGAGAGCCGGTGGGAACGGAGAAGGCCGAGAAGAGAGTCGTCGGGGGATAACAATGCGAGCGATAGAGAGCCGAACCGGAAGCGGAGTCAATGACTCGAGGCTCGAGTTAGTTCATTCGAAGTGACAAGAAAGTCGGCGGTTCGCGTTTGTGTACGTCCTCGCGCGAATCAACACGGTCGCGCATGATCGTTATTGAACGAGCCGTGAAAATCATGCGGGATTCCGCATGCAGAGGGAAGAGGAAGTGTATCGATCTCTCGAGATTCCTCGAGATGGTACATTGAGTTATTTAATATCGGACACAATATACTGACGATTTTTACAAATATGACGAAGACTAAAATTATTAACCGTTTTGAATTCTACGACATTTTCCCATTTTCCTGTCGTTAGCAAATTGATTCACTTTCTATGGTACGTTAGACAAATTTCTAGAGATAAATGTAAAACAAGTTAACACAAAGAGATTTGCGAAAAGATAAATCGCATGCCCATTCCTCGTTAATATTTACTCATATAATTATAGAAAATATCTTGATATCTAAACTACATTTAATAATAAAAAATACCTATTAGTGAAAAAGAGATATCTTTAATTCGTAAGGAAATATCGAGTAGTTTGTAATACAAGAATATAGTGAAAAATGTGTTTGAAACGATCGCCGTGATAACCACAAATGACTCTTCCGCTCGTATCAAAGAGCGTTAAGCGACGATTCTCTTCGCGTCGTACGAACGAAGACGTCGAAGACGACAGCCTCCTGTGTCGCTTTTTTCCTGTGTCCACGCTTCTTAAGGCCCGATATACTCCGGCGGTGATCAGGCCAGAAGCTAGCCGGTGTCCGGAGTCCCGCGCTTCCCACACTCGGCTCGCACGACCTCACATTAACTTCATTCGTAGCCCGGACCACGCCGAGATGCGCGACTGATGCGTGTCCAGGAGATAGAAGCCGGAGGCAGGTGGCGGAGGAGAGGGAGGCCAGAGGATGAGGGAGTAAACCATGCCCGAGTGTATTACGAGAATCGATCGGCTTCCCTCCGGCAGCCATCCCCCTTTTTCTTCTTCTTGCTCTTTGGCTTCTTCGGGCGTTCTCCTCTTTTTAACTCACGTCTCTCCCGCTGAATGAATGCGGCTCGGCGTGTGAGCTTCCTCGGCGCGCCGCTTCCGCGCTACTCCCTTCGTTCAGTTGATCCGGTATATACGAATCTCTAACGCGATTGCGAAGTTTATCTTCGGGCCTGATAGACGAGCGATCGCGCGGAGCGCCGCGCCGGAGTTCGCGATAGTTTCACAGTCTGGAAAGGCTAACGCGGTTTTTGTAGAGGAAAAAATGTATTCTCTAACGTCCTTCGCATTTTAGGATGAATCTGTATACTAGAACGAATCTTAATCTTAATTTTATTGACAAATGTTTTATAACAAATTTGCGATTAAATCTGTCTCTTGTTTAAAATTTGCTAAAATTTTTACGAATCGACGGTTGTGAACACATAAAGTTTAATACCTTTTTAACCGCAAATCAAGACGAGACGCCTCGAATTTTCTGATCCTTTAACCTTATTACGCGGAAAGCTTTGGTTTCCCCGTCTCTTTGATCTTCGGACGAGTCTCTTAGCCAACCCAAACGATCGAGCGCGTCGAAGCCGAATATTTTACATCGATAGTCCACGACCGTGAGTAAATAGGTCCTTCGTCTTAAAATATATTACATGACAATTGCAATATAATGCGGTCTGAGAATCTTTACGTTTTAGATATTGCCATCCATGCGAGACGATAACAATAACTGTAAATCCGATCCTTGAATGATGAAGCCGTCGAATCCTGGGTTTTTTTCCTCACGACGAGACGCGGCATGACACCGCGATCTCTCGAAAGAGTGTCCGCGTGGAAATATGACATGATCACAGACGCGAAATTACCCGCTTTCGTCGCGCGCCTCTTTTTTGCCCGACCTGCGATTTTACAGTTCGCATGCGTGTCCACGTTTCTCTGTAGCACGCCTCCGCGATAAACGTGACGGATATACCCACCGCGACGACGACGTCGTCTCATTCCCGGCTGTTAGCCTGCGAGAATGTGGGGTAAAAAGCGTACCGATATAGACATACGAAAGAGCGGGGCGAGGCTACTTTTTCCTGCTTCTCTCCCGGTTAGTACCGCCCACGAACACGTTGGACACGCCGCTGTCCACCTACGGCGACTTATTCGAGGCCCGAACCCTTTCCCTCACAGCGGACTAATTAGAGAGGCAAATGGAGGAGGGCAGCGTGTTGTGGTTTTATGAAAGCCGTCCTTTCCCGTAGGATAAATCGAATTAAACTAGGTGCACGCAACAGAATAATGAGATTTAAGTGTAACAGCCGAGCGCATGGTAAAAGTCCAATGGAAATGGTTACGGGAAACGAAATTGTGTAGTAAGTTTTGTAATCTTTTTAGGATCATCATTTGTCACGCGCAATATCTCATATCTTAATTAAGGCAGGAGCGACGCCTGTCATTTCTTGACTAGGCGGATTGATTTTTCTGTAACCCGCCTCCTCCTCTACGGTCGAACGGTCAGTTTCTCTTCGTCGATCGTTCGCTTGCTGATGGTACGCGGTACGAGAAGGCACAGAATAAATCACCGTCACCGAAAACGCTTTTGCGCAAGGAAACACGGCTGCCGGTGGAAAATAATTACGAAGGTGTCACGAACGGCGTTCGTCCGAATGAGATCGACAGATCGGAAGATCGAGGCGTGAAATTAGCAATCGCCCGACCAAAAGCGGTGAAACGCGCGAGAATCGGGCGCGACCGCGTCCCACGAGTTTATCGAGAGAGACACAAATTTAATATTTACGCAGGATATAAAGAGGCCGGCGTTGCTAAGTTCGGGCGCGAAGAGGAAATGAAGATCGTGGGGGATCCCACATCGATGTCGAATCGTGGTTTCTGCGAAAGGAAGCCACGTCGTTTCCGTTATATTTTCTCCCTTACTGGAACGATTAATCAATTCCTGCTCATTCTTCATATGTTAACTGTGTAGATCTGATTTGTATTGTTATTGTGTTAATAACAATTCGGATATAGCCTCTTTTTAAGTTGGACAATGCGTTCTCGATTATCGAATACATTCTATTCCAGTATTTTTATACTACAGAAGAATCTGAAACGCTTTTATGATTCTAGTCGCAGAATTCCCACAGAAATCCAGTTGCCTCTACATTTCTACGTTTGATTTCTTTCTCTCGTAAGTTCACGATTTAATCGGATAAATTCGCAATTTATTACATTTCAAATAGAGAGAACGGTATTATATTATTTTCATGCAAGAAACACTAACGTTTAACTCGATTCCGTCGTCAGTAAACAGAGTGTGAGATCGCGTCGGCGCGTGAAATCCATCGATCGAGCGCATCCGCGATTTCCGTCGGGAGATTCATCAGAAACATAAAACCAGCATTTGCCAAGCCGTAGGAAAAGGATCGAAAACATCGGAGAATTCGTTCGCGAAAGCGCGGCCCGCTCCACGAGAGCAGAATGAAGGGACGAAGAAGGGGGGAAGAGGATGAGGCGAAGGACCAGCCGTACAGTTAAATTGTTATGACATAATTAGGGGCGATCCGAATGGTACTGGTAGTGGTAGTGCTCTTGCTCGAGGTGATGTCGATGGTCGTGCCAGTGGTGGAAACGAAAAGCGAAAAGAGCAGCGAGGGGGGAAAGGTAAGAGAGCGGCTCGGACTCAAACTGCGATGAGAGCGAAACTGCCCCGCAAACCATTCATTCTTCGGCTTGGCTCGAGGTGCCATTTGACCAGTTCATTCAGGGATTTAAGGCTTTTCCTAGAGCTCGCCCTTCGTGGCTTTGTCTCGTTTTACCTCCGTTTTCTTCTTTTTTTTTGTTTTCAACTCTCCGAGCCTGTATTCCCGTCTCCACCCTTCCTCTCCCCCTTCCGACCCCGCAACCCCAGCGCAGCGCAGCGCCGATGCTCACGGTGTACTTATGCTATCCGGCGTCACGTGAGCGCAATTTTCTGCGCCGCTGACGAGTCGTGCGGAGATCGGCCTATGAACGCCTCGAACATCCCCGCGCATCGCGTTTCACCATCTCGCGGCGTCTTCCCGGAACGGGATACCTTCTGGCCTGGTGCTCCTCTAGCTCGCCCGCTCGGGATCCTTGTCGTTTAATCGCGTTAACACGGCACCTTTTAGCTACTCGCGCGAACCAAGTACATGCGCCGGCATGGTTAAACATTACTGTTAAATATATCGACTTCGCATCCTTCTACTTTTAAGCCATTTACAATTAGCAAATTAATAATGTAACGCCCATTAACAATTTAAAAAAGTGTTTGAATCTGGAAATCTCTCTCTTTTTCTCTACAATGTATAGAGTTATAACATCATTAAGATAAAACGCAAAGTAAGGTACACATGGATGTCACGGATTTGTTTTTACAGTAGTGTGTTTTCATGAGATTAATAAAAAAAAATTGACGTTGATACAACATCTGTTTTACACGTTAATCATTGTTCTTACATCTTACAAATTAACGACAGTTTCTATTAAGCCCGCATGCCCAGCGCGATATTTCCCGTTATCGGACCCCCGCATCGAAAAGTATAATGCGAGCGGACGTTATCGGCCGCGTTAACGAGTTTCTCGCTGGTCATCGTCGAGACAGTCTCTCTCCCTCGCTTCGCGTTCCTATCTCGCCGTCGTCGCGAAATTAAACACACGTTCTCACACGAGCGAAATGAATTAAGATCGCGGCGCGATACTTGTTCCCTCTTATGCCGCGTCATTGATTTCACCGCGGGACGTTCCTACTTTGCTCTATGCCGCGCGTGGAATAGGTTTACGTCCCCAGCACAATGGCCAACGTGGAACAATCGGCCGTCGCTACACGTCGTATCACACGTGCACGACGAGCACGAAGAGCAGACACGGACGCGCACCGTCGCCGCGGTGATTTCTCGATTTAATCGATCGTGCTTGCGGTCTCTTTTTCTCCCCTTCTCCACTCTCCTTACCAACTCTCGTCGTCGAGTCGTTTTTGAAACTGCCAACATTACACCTCCGCGCCGCATTGCCACTCGTTAGCATCGAGCTCCGTTTAAAAAGACCGAAACTCAGGTTGACTGGAACTATGTCGAAACTGAGATTTGCTTTCGACTAAGTTAGCGCGCGTAAGAGCCAAGTATAAGCGTGTTGAACATCAACTGTTACGGAACCGAGGTTGGATATCTATAGCGGTATTTTATTTTTCTCTTTTGTTTCCATACCCACACTGTAATATTTTTCCTTATTTTACAATTCATATGCATTATAAAATTTTTAGCAAAAATATATCCAGTCTCATCTTAATCATATCAATCAGAAATGTCTTTATAAATTAACTATTTTGCATTATTCAATTCTTGAATTTTTTCTTTTTCAAGAATCGATACTGACATTCCTCATTAGTTTCGTATCATTTTAATACAGCTAAAATTGTGGTGGTATGAATATATTACGTGTTCCAGATTTCTTCAAGATATTGCTTAATAAATATTTAAGTATTTCCTACCTTAAGTTATCTATATTCCAAAGCTTATAATAAATTCCTGCTTCTTTGCAGCATTTCTAGCTTCGTAATGTGTATTAATAATCAATAATCATATTAGGAAACGTAAATTCTTCTAAGATTGAAGAAATTTATCTATTTATTAATCTACTTCTTTCTAGTAATGTCATTTTGAATCAAAGTGGTTAAATCAAAGTGACCATTTTGCAAAATCCTTAGTCGACTAAACGCCCTCGATGATCCGCGAAAGTTGACGCTCGAGTACGCGGCGCGACGGCCCGGCCGGCGCTTTGGGTGCCAAGAAGCGTCGTACTTTGTAAACTTACACGCCGCCTAAGCTCCGGCATCTCGCCGAGGCTGCAGGGACCTCCGGCATGTAATCACATCGTGAACAGCATTGTACGACAAATCGAATCAGATCCGAGATAGTAAGAGAGAGCGAGAGAGAAAACGAGCGAGAAAGTGTGCTGAAGGAGCGGAGGCATCGGACGTTGGTGTGAGGAGGGTGGTTCCCTCCCCCCCCCCCCGACAAGGAAGAGAGCGCATGGTCGAAGTTGAAGAAACCCAGGGCGGCAGGAGGGTGAGGAGAAGATGAAAAGGAGGTGGAGATGAGGCACGAGGTAAATGTAACCGAATATAGCGTACACATGTATCACGCACGTATACGCACACGGGCGCATGACGGGCACGCACGTCATGTATGACTGAGCGTGAGCGTGAGTGTACATAGACCCACCTTTGTCGGGGAGTCTTTATCGCGGTAATTCGTTTAAAAGGAACTACACGGGCGGCCGCGAGGTCCTAAGTCATGCTACGCGAGCGTGCACACGCGAGTAGTGACCTGCGAGTAGTGCGCGTTCATGGCCGGATGGCATGTATTTTCGGTCATGATGATCGATCGAAGAAGGCCGATAACCGTGTTCAATTAACGCGTTCACCTCCCCACGGAACGCAACGATGAATTTATTCATCGGAACGACAAGAGACGGGGTGTCCGCACAATCGTAAAGATCCTTCTTTAATTCTAAATGAATAACATCCGAAAATAGAGCTCCAAAGTAACAGGAGACATGTTGCGGAAAATCTTCTTGAATTCTAATTATTTCAGAAATGTTTCTGCCAAGATTTATCGTAATGTGAAAATTTTGTTACGCAATGTAACATTTTATATTCAATTAAATATGGAAGTGACAAAAATAGCTTTGTAAACTTCAAACTTTGTTAAAAACGAAATCATATTCCAAGCAAATTTTACATCAGATTTTGCAGTTATCACTCCATAAATGATGCACGTCAAATAATCAAATGGCTAATGCGATTTTTTCTTCTCTATTCTTAAAGTTTTCAGTTATGTATCCGCTCATCGAAAGTGAATGTATACGTAGTGCAGACAGAGCTGTCGCGTGAACGATCGGGCGTGAATGGAGTTTAATCAATGGTTAATCATCGTGGGCAGCAGGTGTTATTAGTTCTACCTACCAATCGGGACGCGAGACGCGATTCGTACGCATTGGATCGTGAAGACAGAAGCGCGAAGTGGTGATCGGGATGAGACCACATCGGTCTCGATCTACATGAAACGTGGACTTTTTTTCCGCACGGGATGCGTTCCGCGGCGAGGCAGAAGGCGACAGGAGTGAGAAGACGCGAGGAACGAGGGTACGGCTGTCCGTGATGCGTTAAATTAAAGTTTAACTCCGAAGCAGCTGATGGCCGGGGCCGCGCCGATGGCTTAGAGATGAAATTCGTGATTCCCTCTTCCGTCTTCACCATTGGCGCGCACGCTTTTCAAACGATTCGTTTGATAAAGCAGCGCGGCAGATGCGGGAAAGTATTTCCGCACTCAAACTTCATTCATTCACCTCCTCCCCCTCCCTCTTCCCTGACGAGGAATTTGTCTCACGGGACATTTATTTTAATTATTAATCGAAAGAACTTTGCAAATTCGGGAGTAGATATCTCTACTTTAAGAAATACAGGAAATAACTATGAAATATTAGAGTTTCGAGACAGGCAGCGGTGTCTCTGATGGTCGATGCAGTAAGAAAGACAATTTGAATATAGTAGTGATGTCCTTTATTACATTAAAGGTCAGAGAGCAGTAATGTCCATTGATCTTTTTCTTTGTTTTTTTTTTCTAATTGCATAAAGAAGCAACTCGTGGTGATATTTTTCGCGAAAGTTCACAAGGTATATCACAAGTACGATGTATCTCGCGGGCAAACTGTGTCTGCGAGGATTGTTAATAATTTTTTAATGACTGCTCCGCGCAGATTAGTCGATTCCAACGAGAGCGTCATTGGTGTTTCGCCAATCCGGGTGTTTTCCGCGAATGAACGTCTCTTTCTCCCTCCCGGCGTAAGCGCGGCGCGGCGCGGCACGGCGCATCGCCATCGTATTAATCCGCCACTTTGATCGTAAAATTTACATTCGCGTACCTCCGAGCTCCTTCCGTATGCGTTCGCCATCTCAAGCGAGCCCGTCCGCGCCCCCCGGGACCCCCTCGTCTCTCCACCCCAATCCAACTCTCAACGTGTCTTACAACCCTTTCCTTGCTTAAATCCAAATAAAGGTCGAGATTCTTAAGTCGGTGGGTCCTTGCCCCTCGCGTTTCCACCCGCCCCGCCATTCGAAGGCGCCGTTTCTCGAACCCTCTCGGATTGGAACCGCGCCTTTCCATCTCTCTCGGTCGCGTTCGCTTTACAGACCTTTTTCTCCGTTCTCCCTTGTCGCCTCTCCCTAGTCGTATATTCCTCATCCTCGTCTCGCGGTCTCCTGCTTCCACGTCGCGCAACCTCCCCCTTCGTCTCTGTCTCTCGCGACCATCTAGATCACCCTCTCTAGGTCCGTCTCACTCCCAGGCAATTGCTCTCCTTTTTCCACCACGTCCTCCTTCCTCGATCCTCCCCTCTCGCTTGCCCGGCTTTTATCTCTCCCTCGCCTCGACTCGCTCGCTCTCCGGTAACGAGAGGAGAAACACCCTCGCTACTTTTAATCGACCCGCGCTTTCTTCTGCTTATACATACCTAGCCGGCTCTGTCCCTCCTTCCCTACCCACGCCTTCGTCCTCATCTCCATCCTCCCCCCCTTATGCCACCCTCGACCATCCTCCGCACACCCCCGCCGGGCCCCGACCTCCCGCTTCTTACTTCTCATCTTTACCACCAACATCGTATATAAATACCTAAGGGCGTTGTCTTTGGTCTTTCGCGCGTTTCGCTACGCTCGTCTCGGGCGTGTCTTTCTTTTTTTTCCCCCGAAAAATTAATCCCACGGTGGAAATTCTCAAGCCGTCGCGCGATTTCGGATCGACTGACTTTCGATTTTTTTTTTAAATCGATTTATCGTTTCCAAGGATGCGTATAGAAGAGAGAAAAGTATTATATAGTCGAACATAAGAGTCATTTGGGGGTTAATTTTTGAATAAGATCGTTAAATGTTGATTTAAATGGAGAAGCTTCGTGAATTGATGCTACTGTAGCTTACTGGAGACGTAGTTACAATAGAGTCAACTCACGGGAAAATTAATCGCCGGGTGGAACAATCGATTCTTATTAGCTCTTTGTGCAATGTTGCAAATGAGACTCATTTTCAATTCTGACTTTTATTCCGGTAGATACGGCGATAGTTTGCGTTCAGGGCAAAGTATACCGGAAACGATGCGTGAAAATATAGAGAGGTATTTCGACTAGCGTGTGCAACGTACATAAGAAGTATCCAACAGAATGAAACGATTCACGCCCCCTTTCTTGACTAATTACCCACCGAACGCGATTCGCGGTAAACTCTAACGAGGGGACAATGCGAGGATGCTTTGTTCGGATACGCACGAGATACGCGCGCGTCTTCCCGCGCCCTCGGCATCCTGCATATCCACTTTCCCGAGTATCCGCGGAAGCCGTGGAAGACGATTCCAATAGACAAAGAAGATTGAGTGCAGCTGCAGGACCAACGGGAAAGCGGGTGGGGAGCAGCTCGGCGCGTATGTAAGGATAGTTTCGTGGTTTATGGGCGATTACCACGGAGGCTGTAACGTCCTTTATATACTACGTACGCACGTACAGTACATATGTAACAACGACGCGCAAGTGCAAGCCATACGGATGCCCACATACCTACGCACACCACGCGGCCGCTCCACGTGCGTACGTGCGCGCATATATGTATATATATATATATAGCTCTCTCTCTCTCTCTCTCTCTCTCTCTCTCTCTCTCTCTCTCTCTCTCTCTCTCCCCCCTCTCTTTCTCACTCACTCTTTGTGTCTCTCTTTCTCTCTCTGTTGACTCTTTACGGTACACACGGGAGAAGACGGTAAAGGGATACATCACCTTGCAGCACACGGCCGGTACACCTCAAATACACTACGAGTCAGTCAGTTAACTCCGAGTCAGACCTTTCACTTCGTGGTCCAGAGAGCACGCCACGGCGCGCACGATGGTTCCCACAAGTGGAAGCCCACGCCGGCCGGTCCGAGATGCTACAGTTTGTTTCTTGTTTCTCCACCGGAGTGCGCCGCGATGGGCCGCGCAACGGACGAGCAACAGGACGGCCGTGTCGAGCACATCGGACGCGGGCTTCTCGTATCCGGAAGATCGCTCTGATTTTTGCGCGAACCCCTCTGAGCATTTGTGGTCGACCTCGGATTTCCGATTCGTCGACCGTAAATTAATATCTGTCAACGTTCTATCGTTTGCTAACTTCGTCGATGTATACTTTTAAACTTAATTTTGATACATATTATATTTGTACAATTTATTTAATTTATTACAGTAGTTATTTTATATGTACATACTTTGCTTAATGTGAAATGACTTGATACATCGGGGGGAAGGGGATATGTCGAATTTCAAATACCTGTTTTCCAGTAATCATTATCGGCAAAGTTGGGAAGATTTGATATATCATTAAATCTTCGTTTGATAGGAATATGTACAATTTATCGGTTTTACAAACGGAACAGATCCGACAATGCCGATATAGATCGCAATATTGGATAATAAATGACAAATTGCGCTGATAATACGCCATACACGCCTACTCAGTACTACACTACTAAAGCTTGACTTATCTTAGCTATTACTTAGCGCACGTTAAGTTAATACCATAGTATTAAGCACATCGACCATGATACTTGTTAATGTTAGCGACAGAAGTTCAGACGGTGTGACCTCTCTCGATGTTACGCGGCAGCACTATTACCGGTAAATATCGATCTCGCGCGTCTATCTGGCAATGGCGCCGGTATATTAAATATCATTTGCCGTATCAGAAACGGGGTATATCAAAGATTATACGACTGCGGCGTATCAAACTTGAGGAAAAAATAGTTAATACGTAACCGACACAACTATTTGTAAGCATAACATTCCGATTGCGTGCGTATGTCTTTTATGAATATTCATAATCATATAGCCACGATGTATGTCTTCGATATCCAGACGAAAGTTCTCTCAATTACGTAAGTTGGATATTATATAAATCGACCCCAAGCTATCTATTGAGCCTACTCAGAACTCGATCCGTTCAGTCATTATCGAGATCTCAAAATCTCGAGTACTTGCAACTCGTCGCGTCGCGTAAAAGAGTCACGGTGCGGTCTCGGTTCGCGTGTACTTGGCGCGAGACACTACCGTGCCTCTTGATAAACATATTATACAAACAAACTAGATGTTTCGAATGTACAGCTCAGTGCAGGATTGATACGCGGATTAATACGACAAAGAGATCAAATGGACGCATTTCAATCGATTATCTATATTTTTTTTCTATAACCGATATCAGACTCCTCTCGATAACTGTCGAAGCGGATACTTCAAAGACATTTAACATTCCGATTGTTGTTGAATTCGCTCTCGTCAGGTCTGTTTCACACAACCGCGGACGAAAGGTAGTAATGGCATCCGTTACGCTTTGTTTCGCCGCCCAATCAAGGCGAGCACCGTGATATTGTCTTCGGTGAAAGATTGATTATCGCCGCGATCGTATCGACTTGGTCCCCATTTGATGTTTCAAACATATTCAAGACAGGGTGTAATGCTTTGAAATGTAAGAAATAAAGACAACTGCCCACAAGATATTATTGCATATATTTCAATCGGCTAATTTCATAAGCTTTACGACAATGTTTCAGAAAAGTTTATGTTTAAAGTGCCTGGATAAAAAAGAATTCAATGAATTTCCATGGTAGAAAACAATCCCTTATGCAAGCGAATGTTTTAATATAAACAACTGCTGTAGCATCTTTATTCAATTTTTACGAGAAGTTTCCCTCAATAAGTAAGAGCGAAAATATTTTCCCCCCTCTATTTCATTCGTACTACTCACGGTCAGGTGCACATAAGAGAACGGTTTCGCGTAATGCAGCCGGCGGAATGTCGGCTCGTAGGTTTCGTCGAATCGGAGCAACAATATCGTATCCATATACCGCGAGCAGCGCAGACTTCTTTGAAACAATGTGCGGCGAACGCGTATATATACACGTTACTGTGGCGCATTTGTACGGCCCCGCAAAAACGTAATTGGCAGGCACTGAAGCTGTGATTATTCGAGTAGAATTTCACGGAATGGAGCTAAATGGGTTTGAGGAACAAACAATTTGCGCGGGGCAGCGCCGGCTGATTGCTCATAAAGTCGTGTAAGTACAAAGTATCGGTGGATGTTTGTTCTTTGGCGGACCCCGATGCAATCACGACGCTGCACTTTTGATCCCCACGGCCTTACCGGTGTGCACACGATGTGTATTGTTCGGTCCCGGCGCGTAAGACCATCTCGTACGGATCGTTTCCTGGGCTGACGGTCGTGGAAGCTCGGTGAGGCATTTCGCAAAAAGCGGCATACTGCCTCTCTCGGAACCGTATATCTTTCAGTCTTTCGAGGGCGTTTGAAAAGACGATCCCCGGCGCTTTTGTTTCCCGCGTTCCCTTCAGGGACACACGATTTTTTTTTACCTGTCCGACGAGGAGCAGGCGTAATAATCGATGGTGGGACTAAAGCGACGGTCGTTCGAGATTTATTGCATCTCGTCCACTGACAGGGCGCGCACGCGGCCGATACACGCACACGTAACTTGGCCTGTTTTACGTCATGCGTGACGAAAAGGTCATGTTCGAGTCGAAATCTCGCGCGTCACGGGACGAACTTATACCGTGCGACGCATTAAAAACGACCGGCACGTAGTTACATCGTAATATAAATGAGCGGTCGTCGTAAAGGAAGGTGCGCGCAACTCCCGCACCCGTCGCTTGTACACGTCGTCGCGTATATATATATATATATCTCGTTCGTGACGAGCGACAACAATCCGAAGGAAGCATAAATGTCGAGTGTTCCAGCACGATGATGGAACCGCGACGTGGACGCAATTAGATGCCAGCCATGGCAGTAAAAACGATCGTTCATTCGTCGGAAACAATTGAGCCATCAACGGAGTCGGTCTCTCGCTGCGCGGCCATCGAAACATCGTCGTTAATCCGCGCCAGAATCGTTAAATCCCCGCGGAGGGCAAAAATATCCCTGCGCATTTGCGATCACTCGATCGCTCTTTCACCCACTTACTTTTTTTTCGGGAAATTGTATTTTTTTAACTGTCTGAATTAATACGTTTTAATTTTTATCGATTAATTTATTTTAGATGTTTGCCGTGACGGTTTGATTTGTAAAATGTTTTGCAATAATTTTTTATTACAATACTTATATTAAAGATAAATCGAGAATAATGTGCATTAATAAAAATATAAAATATAAAATGCGTTTTAAATAGTTTAAATACTAAAAAAACATGACAGACAGATAAGAAAGAATAGAGATACCTATATCATTGATTTCAGGTTTAATTGTCAGTTTACGAAACATCTTGCGTCGAACTACTTGAGAAAAAAACGAGGGATGAGAGAAACGGAGCCACATATCCACTTAATCACATATCCTCTCTCTTACAATAAGTTAGTGTAAGAGAGAGGAACTATTATCGATAACCGAAAGGCGTCGCTCCGAAAATACCTGTTAACCGTGGAAACGCGCCGGATTGGAAAGGGGAAGGGACGGAGCCGCGGAAAAGAGAGGAGCGCGCGGGTATCCTGGCGCGGGTGGGGGCGGGAACGGAAGAGCGAAAGGAAACGGATAGGGACGGAGAGAGGAGAGACGAGAGACGAGAAAAGAGGAGCTGTCGCGCATTGAAGTCTCCGAAACGCCGGGCTGCTCTCGGCAAGAGTAACACGAACGAACGAAGGAAAGAACAAACGAACCAAGTGAGGCGAGGCATTGTACAACACGTAAAAGAGAAGACGAAGATGTGCAGGACACCGGGTTGGGATGAGAGGAGGGGGCGGACGGGCGGGCGAGGGACGAGAGGAAAACGGGAGGCTGTACGAAGCGGAGTAGAGCGCCGGAGTAGATCGGAGCGGAGCAGTCAAGGCAGCGAGCCATTGACCCGTGGAACGAGGGGGTAAGCCGTGCGGGGTACTGGACAAGAAGAGCATGCAGAGTATACACATACGTACCTACGTATGTACATGTACACGTATGTACCGTCCAAATGCGCGTCCATACAGGCCGCATACATATGTGAAACGCGCGCGCGCGCACGTAGCCGCAACAGATATTATGGTTCAGATAGATCGAGAGCGATTAAGAAATCCATGACGGGCATTGTGTTTGCCCGGCTCTCATGACGCCTGTGTCTGCGCCGCGCTGGACCGCGCGTGTTCCTCTTGTAGGTATCCCGCGAGACGGCACGTTGAATCCATCCCGTCCAAGCGCACTCGTATATCATTGCGCAATAATTTTGTCATCGGTGACATATTGGACAGAAATGTAGCCACGCGAGAAACACGAATTACGCATCTTTTAATTGATATACGCGAGAGTTGTATATTTATTAAACAACGTGAATTAGCGATAACCGATTTGTGTCACGATATTATTTGACCGATGAAAGATTGCTGGAACGATATGTTAGCGAAGTAAAAGCCTGTTATGAACTATGAGACGTGTGGAAGGTGTGGGACTGCGACTACTTATCGCGATATACTCTCATTTGTATTGCGCAAATCTTCTGGGATCTCACGATGCCTTTGTATTTCCTTTCAATTCACATTATGATGCGAGCCATATGTAACGCAAAGTCTAATTGTATGTCGGTATGCATTCTGTAAGCTATAATCTGTATAATGGATCTGTATGTGAGATTCGGAATTAAGTGAAATATCAAATTCAACATGAAATCGTACTTGGAGTGAACGTTTTATACCTTTGACCTGCATAGATACTGCGGATATTTTATGTTGGACATATATATATAAAGTTTTCTAGTCACGATAAGATACAAAGTTCGACTGTCAAAATGGAAAATACAATTTGGACGATGTCAATCGCAATTAAATATAAAATCGTGCTAAATACAAGACATTTTACAATTGATATATCTCATAATATTCTTTCGTGTAAATCTCTAACATCCGAATCTAATCAGTCGCTCGGTACTTTTGAAAAAATATATCAGATTCTTATGGAATAAGCGATGATTTACGTATATCATAGAATGTAAGTAATACAGAATAAACGATAAATAATAGAATAGATCGTGAGTACGATCGAACGACCGACACCTGTCAAATCAGTGACTCGAGCTACGATTACTGAAGGCGGATGTCGCGAGATTGATCGAGGGCGATTAAGAATTCCGTGACGATGCATGGTGTTTCCTCGCGTCCTCTCTTTCTCTTTCTCGTTCTCTTTCTTTCATTCTCTCACGAAGATGCGGCCTCGCATGTTCCACTGCGGTGAAACGTGTCGGTTCTCGTGTGTGGGGCACACGTGTGCTCCGCATGTACACGTGTGCGCATGCGGATAAACGTGGATGGCGAGGCTGCCGCGGTACCGATCTTCTTCGTGGCCGCCCAGGGTCATGCCCTACCCTCTCGCGCTACACAATAATCTTCCTCGTCGTGTGTGCTCTGGTATCTCCGCGAGAACGTTACCGCCCGCCCTTCTTTTTCCTCTCCCCCGTCCGCCCTACCTTTTGTCTCTTGATCGGTGTTACGGCCGTGTATTCCGTCCTTCTTTTATCCGTCTCCTCGCCCTTCGTGAACTCGGCGCCGTAGGAGTTCCCTTCCTCGCCGTTCGCTCCCTCGGCGATTTGTTTGCCTACTCAATGTACTGTATCACGTTTCTCTCCATGTTTAACTGGATCATTTATGGAAATAAAATCTTATTGAAACAAAAAAAATATGCGTGGACATTTAGGGACCAAAATCATTATTTTTTAATTGATACCATAACAAATGGCTTTAAATAATGGTCTTTTGAATTGCAACGATAAAGGATTAAAATATTGTAACAAAAAAACATACATTTTTCAAACTTCTTACGATCTTTTATATATTTTTTTCGTACATGCGTGAGATACTCATCTCAATCCCGCACTTATTCTCGTATGTTTCATAATATATTTTTATCGCAATTTTACCTGCGTTCCACCAAGGTCTCTCAATTGATCTCTATACATCTACTTTGCCATTTGTCCTTTTGTTATGCTCTCACGCGGCCAATTCCAGCTACGAATCGCAGCACGAACAACTACTTGAACAAATCGACCGATGAATCTCTCTGGCACATTGTAGCAACCGATCAACTAAACGGTCTCATTAATATTTTGCTGCATACCACTTTCACTCTTCGGTTCTCTTCGTGTTGTCGCGACGGATAGCTTCACGAAAGGTCTTCATTTCCATCCATTAAAAGCAAACCTTTCAATCAGCATTTTTCCTCTATCATCTTGTCTTCAGAGAACTCGTGCTTCGTTCAGCTGCTTCCGCGTTATTTTCGAAATTCGCTAATCACTTGATTATACATCATAACCTGCATTGCTCATCGAGCATGCACCTTAAGAAAACATTTTTCAAAGATGGCATCTCGTTAAGTCTTAAATGGACCTTATGAATGGTGGATATGTAAATATATCCAACTAATCACATAATTGATTTTGTGATTATTTATATACATAGGTATATAGATGTCGTATCGAATATCAATGGAACGATATTTTTACTGTAAAGTAATTATTCAATTACTGTCCAATACATGAAATGATACAACTTTAAAGTTGATTTAAAGATTCGACATAATTTAATAAATTAAGAAGATTTAAGGATATTTTCTAACGACAGATTATGCACTTTATGCATAATTTCTTGTATATAGGTGTAACGACCTCTTCTCTAATATTGTCAAGTTTTTGATACTTTTAAATCAATTCGTATTACATATTCAAAGAATTCTCGTTTTAGCACAAATTGCTATTATGGTGCTTTATAGACTTTCTGGCGACTTTCCCAAGAAAGACTTTCAAGATTTCGGCCATGTCTTTGGTCTTTGAACCATCCTATTACATCTTCCTATCCTCTTTTCTTTACTTTGCCCACAGTTCTAATGAATAAATAATCATATTCTCTATTTTCTGAAGAAGATATACTTCCACAAATATAATAATAATAGTTTAATACACGCTCAAACGAGAATCAGCCGTCAAAAAGCTAAAATTATCATTTTATTCGACACTGTATATTATATTACAAAACTTAAAATATATTTGTTTCTGGTGTAAAAATATAAGCGATTGACAAATATGTAAAAAGTAATATAATTAAGAATCGCTATGTATATTCTTAATTATATATTAACAAAGTTAACAGGAAGAAGCGGATGGTTCATATACAATATTAAAATAGAGAATATAGTGAGTATATATGTATGTAAAATATCACCATAAAAATTGAAATTATTGAAGCACGCATTTATTATGCAAAGAATAGTTCTCCATAAACTCGAAAAGAAAAGAAGGACAAATAGAAGAAGACGGGGGCATCGTACTCGAGCATTTTGCAGGTCGTGCTAAATGGAATCGAGCGCAGAATCGCGGGTGGCGAACAAGAGGAAGTGGATAGGGGACGGGGGAGGACAAGGACCCATTTGGCTTCGCGGAGACGGCCTTAAGGCTTCAAACGAAAAGCAGTTAGGTCGTCACGCGTTGCGGTTTAGCAGATTCGCGGTATTCGCGGCGGAAATTGAGCGGGTTCGAGTGACGGGTGGAATAGAACGAAGTTGATAGAGTGGTGACAGTGACGTTAGAAATTCGAGATCAGAAAGCTCGTATAATGAATAAGTAACGGATAGAAGAGAAACGCGTGCATGAAGATGCGACCTCAATGCACTTTTGCCAAAGTCAAACACCTCGAAATATACTTCTGTGGGTACGTTCCGTTTCACTCATGATGCGCATAATGCGTGAAACGGAACGCACCCTATATATATCTTTACAGTCAAAATTTTCGATAGATTTTTGTCTTGCTGGCACAGTGCCATAACCAGGATTGGTTCTATACGACATATGTGAATTAAAATAACACTTGAGAAGGACCAAAATCAATGGTCGAAACGTCGTATACAAATAAATGATTTTTGTCAGTTGGCGTCGAATATAATTTTCCTTGTTATTTATTCATTGGCGAAGAAAAGTTATCTTTCTTATTTCCAATAGACTTTGTTGTCACAGTGTTTCTTATAAATATATAAATGATATTCGTGACGTTCAGCTATAGCCAAAAATTAATAAAAAACATTACATTCGATTTTTTTGAATGCTTATATCGTAGATGTATCCATAGGAAACAGGCTAGCGAAAAAGAAGCGGCACAAAGACTCAAGCGAGAACAGCAGGAGCAACAGCAGCAGCAGCGGCAGCAGCAGCAGCATCAAGCGCTGCGGTGCAGCGAAAGGAGACGCGACTTGGGCTGGCGCCCAAGAGACACACAGGTGGGCGTGGCGCCTATCCCTACGCGGCGCACCGGGTCGCCGCGATATGAAATTATATACGGGCTTCGCGGTAGAGGGTATATTCCTCTTTCTTTCTCCCCCGATCGCCTCTCTCGTGTATGCCACTATATTCCGGTTGCAGTCGCGGCCGGCAGCGGCGGCAGCGTATGGCACGGCGGTACGAATAAATAAGAAAAGCTCCTTCTCTCTCTCTTTCTCCTTCAAGAGCGCGTGTTTCTTCCGTCACGAGCTGCGGTCGACAAGACGGACGCCGCCGTCTCATCTCGGCGGCGGCCAATCAGCCTCGTAATCACTGAGCTCTCCGCTTGAACGTCCGTTGTTCGCGTCCGGCGACTTAGGCCGTATCTACTGGCCTTAACGCGCCGCGGTGACGACGGTGGCGGCGGCGGCCTGCTTGGAGAAGACATCCCCCTTCTGCCCTGCTCCTCGACCCGGCACTCTGGATGAGGCACTGCCTCGCTTTCCCTCTTCCCCGTTTGACTTCTCTCCCGCTGTCTCCTTCCTCACGTGCGCGCTTTGCTACTCACCGCCACTATTCGCCACCGATTACTTCACCCTGCGCGAGGCAAAGTAAATGCGAACCTGATGCAATTGGTAAAAGTTTGAGTCTAGTCGAACGCACGAGAGAGACAGAGTTAATTTTTATTCGTGAAATAACTGATAGAGTCTACCTAAGGAAATTAGTGTTGCTTTTATGCAGCGTTTATGCGGAGTGGATGTATTTATGAATACAAAGGTATTCTCTATGTTATAGACTGATGTAAGTGATGTAGGTGGTAGGTCCGTAAACGTGGGAAGAAATTTTGCAAGACTAGATAGATTGCGCTTCGCTGTGTAATTTCAGTCTTTAACTTGTCTTTAAACGTACCTGACAGACGCCGCGCCTTCTGCCCTCTGTTAGAAGAGCGACCATGCCTTCGATCGGCACGCAAGTTCTATGTCACGGTCGACGTCTGACGAGAGTCAGCGTGGCATCTCGGAAAATCTCTAGCTTTACTTTCGACGACATCAAAATCGTACAGTTACACAAAACTTCGCTCGTACTCTCTTCTATCATTAAGGACATTTGATATAATTGATTATAATCGACAAATTGTTACGAATAAAAAAATTAATTAGCTCGAAATAATGAAACGAAAATTATTAGTAAAAGGAGCGTAGCGGATAGGTGGCGGATTCTTAAAGAAGGAGCTTAATCATTGATCCCACATTCACGAAGATGGAACAGAAGAAAAAATCCGACTAGCGGAACAAAGTCTGCCAAAGTGGTATTATCGCTCTCTGTAGAAACTTTATTACGCCACCGATCACATTCTCTCTTCTTTCGTACTTCTTCCCCCGCGCGTTTATCAGTGATCCGTGTAAGTCGAGCGCGATCGATTTCGAAGAGGCCGCGAGAACGCTTTCAATGCGCATTTCGAAAGTTGATTGGAAAGGCACTAATGAACCATTTGACTCTTGCGGCGAGAGTCGGAGGGAGCATCTCGCATCCTCGGCGATGACTCTCCATACGAGCAGAGACGTTACTTCATGCTTGGCATGCCATACAATCTCGAGGAGGAAGGCGACAATTAAGGCACTGCGCCTCTACCTGCCTATTTGCTACTTGCGAATGTTTAGTGCGTTCACAGTTGATGCCGTTACCTTTCGAAAGGGACATCTATTGTGGCACCGCATGCGTGTGACGGAAGAAGAGAGCACGTCAGTGATGATGGAGGGCGCGGGCGAAGAAGGGAAGGAAAAACAATAGAGGAAGACAAGCGACCGCAATCTGCATGTGCACAGTGCCCATCCCTTGCTTTACGAAGCGAGACACATCTGTTAAACAGTATAGACGCAATTTCCACGTAAAAGAATTCGCGAAAATCTCACGGAAATAGGTTGCTTCCTGCAACCTGTAACACGTAATAAGAGTGTCTCATTGTCGAGCTTTAAACAATCGAGCGATTTATGCTTTCCCACTAAAAATTTGCGAATATCTCGAATTTCAGAAAAATAATTGCTATAAACTTAGAATTAAGTATTTGGAAGAAATTTAATTTCTAAAAATTAATTAAAGGAAAGGAAAGATTGGATCGTAAAAATCGTCACAAAAAAAATATAATAAAAAAAATAAGTATTACAAAATGTCTCTCAATAATCTCTCCAATATGCACCCAAAGATAGTAAGTATCGGGCATTGCGGAAAATTATTAGTTAGCTAACGCACGCAATCGGAATTAATCATTTTTAACGTAAGGCAAATGCTGCTGACCGCAGGACCTTCTCTACCAGCGAAAGCCACGCATGACGATGGAACGTACTTCATTGCCGAAGGATCTTCAACGGTAGGGAACGATGTATAGGAAGAACCGCAGGCAGACCGATATTGAAATAGTATCACGCCCTCGCCAGATCGCAGCAAGTTCCATTAAGGAAATCTTACACGCTTCATAGTAGCATACGTACGTGCGCGAGAGACCAGCCTCGATCTTTCGATTCGCCGCTGTACGCTTTCCATGACGTAATATATTCGAATGATCGATCGCGCGCAGTCACATGTGTCCTAATTACCGTAAAATTAACAGTATCCTACAGAGGATGCAATTCGCGCGGCAAGCGCGACGACGAAAAGAAAAGACGATGCGACGGAGATAACGCTCGAAACCGCGCCGCACATCCGCACGTAACGCTCGTCTAATTTATCTCTGGCAAAGGGACAGCGAGTCGCAAATAACAGGGAACCGGACAAAGTAATTTAAATCAAGTCGATACGTGTATTACCGGCCAATATCACGCCGGTAGATATGCATCGACTACTTGCGGTACGACTCGGCGGTCGTAGCAAACCCTCGTTCAATTTGCGATGTTACAGATGAAGATCTTGTGTTACCCCTACCCGTCCGGTTTCACCTTCCTCGCCTGTGCCCCCGCCGATATCTCTCGCCTCGATCGATTCCATCGGCCGCGTGAGAAAACGCATCGCGGATAATACGTGACACGTGGTTTCGTATCGGCCGCGCACTCGGAAGGTGCAATTCGATCAAGAGCTACATGCGGTGGCACTGTCGTGGTCAATACAATTGCGAAATTGCGCCCTCGCGTGCATTATTCGATATTCCCGACGTTAAATTTATTATTTTCGCTCGAAAATCGTTCAAATTTACATAACGGTTTTTACTTGCGTCAATTGAAAAATACGAGTTATCAAATTTGAACTTTAGTTTGAAATATTTATCCTTCTATCTAGTAGTAATAGAATAACGCTAATTCCTAAATATCGAAGCAATGTGAAATGATATAATAAAAACAAATTAATCGAGAAAATTATCTCAACATTGATGCGTTGCTTTATAGTTCACATCGCTCTATAGTTGTGAAGGCAACCCGATTAAATGCACCGTGCTCGGGCGTTGAATATTACAAGGCACACGACGGAATGGGATGCGCAAGAAATCTTTCGCAATCAGGACGACTTCACTATTGCAGATAACAAAAAAGTTATTACAGTGTACTCCGCGAGGGTCACCGAGGATCCCGGAGGAGTACGCATCTCAACGCGATCTGTATAAAGTTTAAAATCTTTGCAGAGCGTGTCACGGCTTCTCGTGTATTTTTTATCATCGCTCTCTCGTGGGAAGGGGCGAGGCGAAAAGCGAAGGGCGCGAGAGGGACGGCCGCTCTCAAGGAAAGCGAGGAACGTTTGCGCTCGTAATTTTTGTCTCGGCAGTCGCACGATGTATGATTTACGCCGCGGGCATCATGATCGCTCGGGCAATAATTCTCTTTATCATCCGCGCGCGCGAGATGCTTAGATGTCGATAGCTCGTTGGCCAACGGAAGAGCCATTACGGCGATAATAACTCGCGACTGTCGAGAGGAGGGAGAAAGCCTCGAAGTAAGAATCTCTCTCTTATATCTGAGCTCCGAGCATGTATTACTTTTCCAGAAGAGCAAGCACACGGGCGTGATCAAACATAATACGGACATGATACCGGCGTGTCCGATTTAATCCGGCGTATAATATTTTTAAAAACCGAATCGGTGCGTAACGTGAGCGCACGCGGCCCGATTAATTATCGAAAATCACGCGAGTCCTCGGCGCAGAATGTGGATCCACCCTGCAATAATTTTTATCGTCACCTCGCGCGCGCAACGGCGAGCGAGCTCGCCCGGGGACGGTGATGATACACGCCCGGATAAGGACTTTTATCAGCACGGTCGTGCGAGGCGGATTCACCGGCCGAACGAGGACGGCGCTCATCGGTAGTATATATGATCGTTGTAGTAACCGAACGCCTCTCGTCTCTCCGTGGAAAGTCCCTGGCGCGGCAGCACGGGGGAGAGATGTATGTATAACGTGAGCGTGTATGTCACGGGCAGTCACGATCGCGGACGCGGCCTCATCTTTCTCCCGCGGCCCGCCCTCCGTGCAGGGCTGCCTTAACCATTAGGCTAAATGGACTATAATCTCTGGGCGCGCCGTGATTTTTCGATTGTATATTTTGCTAGGAGCATTAATTCTCGCTTTATCTGAAAAAGAGACGTCGATCGCGGGATTTTGTGTTCTTCCACAACTCTGCTTCCAAACTCGATCGCATCATACTATACTGGCCTACTACGTTGAAACGTTTTCCCAAAAGAATGATTATTTTTCTCAAACGCGTGCGTAGTCCTCTACTAATATAACATTATATCAGCAAACGATCTTGTGAAGAGTTAATGTGATTTTGCTCCGTGTTGTTTTCTTCTCGAGGTTCGCGAGATGCATTTGTACCGGAGATGCACCCAGCCCTGGCTTTCTTGAAGCTCGCGGTTTATTGTACAACACGCGCGAGTATACGTGCACACGCGAACGCGTATGCGAGCGGGATTTAAGGTGTTACGTTACGCGAGTCGAAAGTCCAACTACCGGAGTTATCGCAGATAAAAGCACGGTTGCACATTGGACGGTTAGGACGCATTGCAACTATGCGGTACTCCGGCCCGGTGTTCAAATCGAATCAGAATGCAGCTCTGGCGTGATATACGTCCGGTAGAGTCTCTTCGAGGAGAAAACGAACGTTATGGATAACCGCGACGAGACGCTTAAATTATAAGAATATTTAAAAAAAATTAAGTAACTGTATGGAAAATGTGTGGAATTATGATGTTAATATAATGATGATGTAAGTATTCCTAACATCCTCAATATTAAAAAAAAATTTTTTAAGACTTAGTTATTATTATTTTTTTTAGAAAAAAAAGTAAAAATCCTTGTATCCGTGTGCACATAATACATTTCAAAATACGTGAATTGTCTGTACGCGGATGGTTCAAATATTTTTTTCGCCAAAAACAACACGATTTCTATGACATGGATATTTTACATTACAGGATCGTGAAAGTTGCGGTGAGAAAAGATGGCTAAACAGTTAATGATGCGGTCTGCATAATGGGATAGGATAAGGTACCAAATATTATCAGGTATCTATGTAAAAATATACTAATGAGAATTGATGTAACGTGAAAACACTCATTGTCGAAAAGAAAATGTAACCGCTCCTTCTCTCCTTTCCATTCTCTTTCGACGATATCGCACTGATACAATGTTTGATGCCACGTATTATGAGAACCGCAACTGCCACGCACTCGGTTTCAAGTGTTAAATTATCCCGGACATGGTTCGTTCCGCACTCCCCCTCTCCCCCCTCGGCCCTCTATCGCGGGTAAATGGTGTATCTCGTTGGCGTAAATGTGAATAACGCGAGATGCACTACTACCATTAAAAGCATACGTGCGGTATCCAAATATAAATTCAGAGGGAAGCCTACGCGAAATAAATATCACGTAGACGATCCCCGAGGATAAGGGAGCCGCGAAGAGGGCGAGGGGAACGCCAAGGTGCGAGAGGCCTCCGGGTCGTGGCCGCGGGAGATACAAATGATATCAGCTCGAAAACCTGCTCTGTGCCACCTCCTGCAATTCAGATACACGGTGTGTATGCATGCACATATCCGCGCACGCGCGCGCGTGTGTATGTATGAAGGCTATATGGGCAGTCTACCTGTTCGCCGTCAGCGCGACGAAAACTTTCGATGCTCACATGTTAACGAGCACTTAAAACCACGTGTCCGCGACTCGATGTATTTTTTTTTCAATCTGAGTCATGTTACTCGTTTTTCGAATACGGGGTATAGAAGTGAACTTCAGATTCCCAGAGGAGCTGAGAATAAAAAGTGACACCTGTTACATTACGTAGTAAAGACGTGAATGAGAATTATTCTTTTAGATTTTTTATACGCGCATCGGACTCTTTATTTCGGTTTCAAAACTTGAAGTGCAATAAACTCGGATGAGATATTCGGAGTAAAAGTTATCAGAAACTTAAATATACGTTTATTTTAAAGAGATTTCGCGGACTTGGATATGTCACTTCCAAAGTAAATCAACGCGCATGCATTTTCTCGTTCGCGTGAGAAATTTTGCAAAATTACGAAATGCTCTACGCTCGTTTTCGTGATGAGAACGGACGTGAGATTGGACGAGAGACGAGGAGGAAACTGCGAAAGTCGCGCACCACGCAGTTCGGTACGAAATACCACGTCGGCAAATAATGGATATATTGCCTGGGCGGAAAGATTACTACTTGCGAATGACGGCAATTTCTTTCGCGGTTATGTGTACCCGTCGCCTGATGACGGGTTTTTTCGTCGCCAAGAACGCGGATTTCCTGTTGCTCGTCGCGCTATTAATGGCACTACCTATATTTTTTCGAAGAATCGGGAAACGGGTGACAAAAATCCTCGCGACGATATCGCGGTCGAATGGTCGATGGATCGAAAGAGGCTGTCGCACGCGAGATTAGAGCGACTGCACGATTGATTCAAAACGTGAGAATTTAACGGAGATAGCTGACTAGGCAAGGGAACACGACTGATCTGAAGCCATCAATTTGGAGGGAACTTTGTAAACAGACAGAGAGTGACTCAAGACATGAATAATGGTATGCTTCATTCCTGACCAATTGCCCTTTAAAGAGGTGCGACATCTAACCTCAGGATCAAAGCAGCAATACCAGTCTTTTGCGTGTAAGAAAAAGGAAAAAAGAATTAAATTTTAAATAGAAATTAAATCAAAAGTGCCAGAAAAGTTATATACGGACGAAATGTTAGAAAAATTCCTTGAAAAGAATCTTCTCTCGCGAAAGCTTTCACGCGAGGCTTTCTTCCTTTGTTTTTCTCTCGCATAAATTCCATAAAAATTTATGTAAAATTGATGGATTTCGGTGCTTTGTTGTACGCCAGAAAAAGAATCGAAGAATCCGGCGTTTCGATGTTTGACGCATCCCGCGAGATTTGCGCGATTCGCCGTGATTAGGAATCGCGGTTTACCGAGGCCGGTTTCACCCGCTTGATGTTCTCGCAGATTTCCGTAATTGAAACGCGCGCGATTCGTGTGCTCACCTCGAAATATCGGCCCCGCGTTTGTCCGATCCTTCCGCGCGATATATCTCAATTATGTCTCCGGGACCCTCACGCGAGAATAATAATCTCGTGGACGGGGCAGCGCGAGCGGGGGTGACGCGCTAATTACGGCACCCTTAGTTAGCGTGCTTATCGCCGGACGACATTAATCGCTTGCGTGCCACGGTCGAGCCTCTTTTTTTCCACGACCTTTAATAAGGCAGCACCCACGGAGGTACGATTGTTTATTCGTGCGAGTTCTCCGTTAAATCCGAAGTGTCCGGGTTCCTGAAGCGTGCATAAGCCCCGGACCCCACGCTGGCCTGGCATCAGCATTTTTTACTTCGTCCCGTGGAATAGGTACGCCGTACGGCGCACAGGTAATGATGGATTCGAACGAACGTTTATTTCGTACCAACGAACCATTCTCTTCTCATAATATTGAAACGTAGATTAATCCCTCATCTATTTTTCAGCAATTTTTACATATAGCAAGTCTGATATATAGTATAATAAAAGTATTTTTTTCTTAATAACAACTGTATTTGCTGTAATCTGAAATTAAATACGAATTCTTTTTCTCTCTTCTTTGGTAATAATTGTTAAGCACATTTTTTTTTAATATTAGAGAAAATGACACTAAAATAATATTTCAGTTATGTCTTATAACGTAATCGTGCAAAAATATATTATAATTATTTATGTTGTTGTAAATAAAATTTGGTTAATCCGGTTAATATATTATATTAATTGCAACATTTAGCAATATTAAAGATAAATCAAAGTTGCAAATCAATCTAGAATCACGTTCGCTCGTGTATACGCACGCGTGTATATATCATGCGAAAATATATAACGCAGGCAAACTGTGCGGATGCTTCTCCACTTTATGAAATTCCATTTTATGGTATCTCGTCGGAGCTCGAGGTCTTCGATTTGGTGCTGAGAACTGAAGCAACAGGTGCGACGCTCTAGCCTTTACGTCGCTGCCTTTAGAAGCTCAGGTAATACGTACGTTGTCGGGGCAAATCATTTTAAGAAATCTTTTATTCACCTTGCTACTATACCTATGTATCCGGTATCTCCTTTATACCAGTATATACATGACGCCGAGCACCATGACTAAACGTCCTATCTTTTCAAAATTGTACATTCCGCCTACGGATACGCTCTACGTGAATAAATTCGCGATAATCTAGCATACAACTATATTGAATACATGAGTTACCGAATATATAATCAATATATAGCAACATCTTTTTTCATTTGTTGCAAAAATATAGGGAAAAAAATTATATATATCTCTATATATATATATGTCATAATTAAATTTTAATTTTTTTAGAAATTTGATTAAATTTGATTATAAAAGGCTTTTAAAAATCAGAATGATCTACGATGAATTCATATAGCGGTCGAGTCCTAATCTGCCGTTTGTCGAGTTGTTCGAGTGAGTTTGCGCGGTGTCAAGTACCCATCGCTACGGCCGTGTCTCGGATCTTTTAAGCGGCAGGCAAACCACTCACGCGGCGCAGCGGACCGCGAAATCGACGCTCACATATGAACTGGGAACGGGAGAGGTTCCCTCCTCGCTTCTCTCTTTTTGCTTCTATATACCGACATCGAGACGGAGGAAGAGTAAACGGACCGTATACAGCCTCCGCTCGTGGCTTTCCGCGACCTTTTCCCTGTCTTTTACCACCGGATCACGTGTCATCCGACCACTTTTCCATCGAACTTCTCACCCCTGACCTTCTTCATTCTTCAGCGTAACTTCGCCGTCATGCGTTTCATTTAGGCCCCTTCTTGCCCGTACTACGACTGTCATGGATCAGAAATAATTTCAACTGCGCGAGATCTCTCGCAGAGTGAGTTCATAAACATGCCAAGAGACAGATAAAACCATCGAATACTTTCACGGATTCACTATGTAGAAGATATGAATTCTCCGCACATATTTCGCATAAAGACAAGATCATCCAGGACTGTTTTTAATTAATGGTTGCAAATTGTACAAATAAATTGCGCTTCATGCATATATCGAAACCATTAAGTTACTCGGTAAAGTAAAAAAAAAAGAGTAATACTACTTCGAGAACTTACGTAACTGTGAATTTTTCTTTCGGAGCACCGCGAATAGGATGAATTTGCTTAATTGCTAGCGGATCGTGCTTTATTACGCAAATTAATTCTTCCTCGTATAAAACCGTTTAATTGACGTGAGAGACGTAAGCGGCACCGCGCAAGGAGCACGTATCGTCGCGAATTTTCATGAAAAGGGTGGAATAGAGGGATGAAAGTGGAGAGAGTGGGACGATCGCCAGGCGCTGGCTGTTCGTGTCGCCCCCACAGGGAAGAGTAGCTCGTGAAGGGGTGGATGTTACAGGGGTGAGAGACAAAGAGGGGAGAACTTTAATGTATGCCTACCGAGAGAAGCTATAAAAATCAATACCTCAAATTACCAGGCGGTACTTAATTTGAACAGCCAGCGCAGTACGCCGTCTATCCTCTCTTCCCCCAACACTCCGGTTACCCACCCTCCACCAATCTTGCGGAAATTCTTCCTTCATCGGACGACGAGATGGATTTCGTTGCATTCACGTGCATTTACTTCCAGTGGGTCCTGCAATTACGCGGTGGGAGGAAGAGGCGTTTGTAAATGTTAAAGGAGAAAATCCGCCATTAAAAGTGTACGAAAGACGACGAATAGCTACGCTTCCACGTCCTAATGATTTCGCTACGGGTAAAAACAGATCGGAATTATTTATAACCGAACCGTGCAACCGCGCATCTCCACTGAAAAGCCGAGTAATTACAGATAGAAAAATATAATTCGCGTACTTCGAGGAAACGATAGCAATGTGTTATATTACTCTCATCAATACAGTGCAAGATAAAGTGATAGGAAGAAGGATTCATCTTTCTACGGCGTATAAAACCCATCTTCTCGAATTGTCAATATTTATATTGTATTTCTGAATATCTAAGTCAACAAAATTAGCAATTTATTTAATATCTGTATAATATAATATAATATAATATGTGAAATAAATAATTATATATATAATAATTAAATAATTATACATATAACTAGTTATATAATCTATATATATATAAATGAATGTATGTATGTATGTATGTATGTATGTCCTTTATGCACTCTTAAACTATTCGACTGGTTTTGAAAGTATTGTATATGAAGTAGGGGTAGAATTTTCCGGGGAGTGTTATAGAATGTATAATTTTTCGTTACCGATCTTTTTGGGAACCGGTATTCGACATTTTTTCATTTTTTCGGGAAATAATTGACCAAATTTCAAAAAAATATATATGAAACAGAAACAATTATACATATAACTAGTTATATAATATTATATAATTATTACACATTAATTGCAATTTTAAATAAATTTTCCTCCAACGTTATTGTTTATTCAGACATCAGTATATGAAATGTGTTAAAGTTGGCTTCCGCGATTTGCCAACGTAATGTTAATTAATTACTCAGTCGGAAAAGAAAATGAGATCTCATAGGCCTCGACCCCTCTGGCAGTGGGCAAGATTACGACTCAACTCCGGCGGAAGGGTTGCAGCCCCGGTGCTTGATTTTATTGCTAGCCACCCGACCTCTCCCCTTCACCGCCCCAAACCGCCTAGGATCCTCGTGCTTTCGCTCACCGTGCGATCCCCCTCACCGGGGATCCGTTTTCTTTTTCTTTTTCTTTTTCTTTCCTTTCGCCCGGCTATGTCCCAACCTCCGCCAGTAGAAAAGTTTCCTCTCTGTATCCGGTTATGTCCTGCGTTTTATATATCACTTAAGGTCAAACTGACCCGCGCAACGATGACCGAGAGAAAGCTCCTCCTCCATCAACATCAAGGTCAAGATCGTTGCCCGATATTTCCAATACTACCACTCGTTTTTAGAAGAACTTGAAACTTGTGTGACTGACGTGAAATTAAATTCGTGGAAATTTAAATACTTTGATCGGTCATGAAATAATAAAAAGGACAATTTTTTTCTCTTTGATGAAATAAAATTGCACAAATTATTTATTATAAAATTTTTAAAAATATAAGAAGATATGGGTGTAATTAATTTTATTTATAGTTTGCGCGTGTAAACGCACATTATGCAATTACTTTTTTTCTTAAGGCAATGTTTATCTATTTTCAGATTAATGCGCCCAATCGCCCTGTTAGAGCGTTCTTTGCACATCTCTTTGTGTCTTTAAGCCTTGCTTTTACGTTCGAGTTAACATGTCCCCATGTTAACTCCCCCTAAGCTAAGAAAAAATGTGCGGATCGAGGCCAAATGTTAATTATTAATAATTTGAACTTAGTGTCAATGATCGTTATTCTTGTAATGCCATCATTGAGAATTAAACATTTAATTAAACATGTGTTTTTCGTAAATCGTTGGAAATTAAAACATGTATATTTGTTTAAAAAAATGACGAGTATTTAGAAATGCTATTTAGACTGATGCTTTGATCGTACGAACATGCAACTTACATTATGTACGCTTGTAAGCTATCTATGGAAGAGGTCAACACACAATAAAACGAGATCTCTTCACTATTAATCATCATTAACATTATCTAACACACATCATGAAACAATTAAAGATAAAAAGATAAAAGGCAAGAAGAAAAAATCTATACAAAATAGATGAAGAACACAAATAAATATTAGTTCTAACATGCGAATCGTGCATCGATTGGTCGCGGGATAAATTTTTATGTTTACTGTTTTCCAAACCGTTTTTATGTATAAAAATCCAAAGCAGAAATGGAAAAAGCACATAATTTATAGGATTCATTTGAGATGCGACTTCGTATTTAAAGCAAATCTTACGAATGATGGATTCCGTGTACTTTCAGTCTGAAACCTTCACACTTTATCATTTATTAAACCTGAGCTAAAGTACGCATATGTAAAGAATCTAATTACAAAACATTCAACACTTTAAGGTATAATATCGTGCGGCGATTTAAGTATTCAGTTAAGATTTCCGACCGCGCGCACGCGACGGCTCTCCATCTCGCACGAGAGTTCGCATCAAATAGACACAACGACGGGTCAAATGTAGTCAATTAATATTCCTCCGGATTAATAAGCGTCGCCGGTTGAAAGGCGCTGACTTACACAGACATCTACAACGACCGACGAACCTGCTGCACGTGCACGCCGTTCTTGCGTATGCGTGTAGCAGGTTGCATTCGTGGCATGTACCGGGATTGAAGGACGGAGGGGGAGAAACGTGAATGCACCGCTTGCAAGACCGTAGAGGCCGCGATCTTATAGCCCCCCCGAACTGACCATCGCTACGTTGCGCTGGTCATGGTCGTTTCGACTTGTTCCTCTCTTTTTCTCTTCCTCTCCTTGTCGTCCTTTCTTTTCCTCTCACTTTGTCTTCTTTCCCATCTCGCTCTCTCCTGCCTCGACCGTTTGCCCCCTCTGCCCCCCTACCGTCGGGCGGATCACAAGAAGGAGGAAGGAGGGGGTAGACGACCCGAGAAAAGAGGGAAAACGAGAACGAGGTCTGAGAGGGAAAGTTGCCGAGGGTTGGGTGATAAATTGATAGTGGACGTGCGCCATGCGCCCCCTCCCCCTCTCTCCCTATCTCTCTTTCCTTCTCTCTGTCCCTAGTCCGACCGACAGACCGACAGACCAGCAGACCGAATGACACCCTCACCCCGAAGTGCCAGTCGGTAGCGATGGTGCTGCTGATACTACTTGTAGAGTGGAATTAAATGGTTAATGCGGTCGTAAAGCACGTAGTCCATTATGAATCGAGAGATACTTGGCCAGAGACATTAGGTCAAAAGGGTAATTATAACGCGAATAATTGAGACGTGTCTATGTACAGATGCAATATATATAAATATTTATCTACGATATGTGTATATGTGTATATCTGTATGCACACATGTATACATGTATGTATACGTGCACATAATAAAAAAGCGGGAAATATTTAACTTGATAGTTTCAGAAGAAAATATGCTTTAAATTTTGTAAGTAGATATTGCTAAGGTAAGTATTTCCATCCCTACACTATTATTAATCAGAAAGTAAAGCCAAAATTTCCATGTGCGATTATATCATTATTTATATTTTATTCCATAAAACATATCGTTGAATAAACGATGAGCAATTAACACAAAAACCATAAAATATAAATAAAGCAATAACCCTATCCGGACGATTACACGATGACTTTACATTAAATCGATTCACCTGCATGCGCGTATTGCTGTCGCAAGGACATTATGTTATTATCCTGATTATTTTACGCCATGCTTCCATCCACCAAACCGAATCCGCGAGTAAAGCAAACTTAATTCGACGGGAGACAAAATCAAACTCTTGTTAAATGCGCGCAAAAGAACCACGGTACACCTATAAAACGTAAACGTACAAAAGCGAAATATCGGGGAGCTTGAAGTTGCCGCCGCCACCACCACGACCGTCGGCTCGAGGGTAGACGCTACTTCCGTTTTAATCAGCACGAATCCAAGTTATTAAAATTCCTCCAGAATTTTAGCGGATGAATGGGCTCGATAGCCACCGACCGACTTGGCTTTGAAAGAAAAAGAAGTTCATTCATTCCAATAGAACGAAAGATATAGCGCTCGCTTGCGTTCGCCGGGCGCTCAGAATATCGGCAAACTAAAAACGTTAATTTATTCAATGGCAAAAGAGCATGAAGATACGAGAGCGCCGTAAGAGATGAGCCCAACGGCGAAGAAGAACGCGGAGGGGAGATGCGCGCGAAGGATATCCGTGGATAGAAAGGGGAGGATTGGGCGCGAGGAGGGTGAAAAGTCGCGGAAAGGGATAGAGTCAAACGAGAGCCTCCGGCAATTTTTGTAGCGGCGGCCGAGCTCTCGAGTTTCGTTGGTTCTTTTTTTCTTCCTGATTTTTCTAATTAATTATCGGTATTGATTGGTTCCCGATTTGACTTCGTAGCCTTTAGCTACGAGGTATGGCGGCAAGATGAAATGACGGACCGCAAGAATAACCGCGAAAAGCTGGAGTAGCCGAACGAATTAACTGTCCGCGATTTATCTTGAGTTCTGATTGAAGAGTCTGTCTTGTTTTAGATGATGAATCGACGATTTCCGATAATTGCCCGTTCTGTATTGCCACTGCGCTTATCATGAAAGACATATCTTCTCCGGAGAGAAAACGATTGAATCTTAAGAGCTCCATAATTAAAATTCGTAGTAAATCTAGTAGTAAAATATAATTTCAGATTGGAATTGCTAGTAAACCCCCATCTTATGTATCGTAAAATTACTTAAATATTATTATTTCCAATATTCTTAAAAATTGTCTGATTATACGCTATAACGTCCCAGATTTCGTTGCAGTAGAAATTTCAAAGAGCTCCGTAAATACGAATTACATAAATAGAAGAAAAATATGAGCACATGATGCGTGTCCCGGCGCAGTTATTTAAACAGATACAAAATGTTGAAAAATGCAATTTAGCCCGTAACTTGAAACTTTCGTGTCGGAATGACGTTGAGAGCACCATGTAATGCAAATTTATCGCTGGCGCAACCAACGATTAACCATTCACGATTTTGTTCTTCGGATCAAGCCATCACGCGCAACCGGGTGGAAGTTTCTAGGAGCATAGTCGGTACGTTATAATATAGTGAAAGTTCTCTTGTAAACGTGGTCAGTACACTGTACGGCCAAAGATTAATTGCCTGCGAAACTTTTAACCGCGAGACGGTGCGAAGACGAAGGCAAAGTGACGCCGCAGGAAAATAGGAAAAATTGGAAAACGATTCTCGCCGGTCAAGCGATACACGATTTGACAAATCGAACAGAAAATTTCTTAACACGATGCATCGTCAACGTGCAACAATCGGTGGAATCGACGATTAACATTTCACGATTTCTCTCTGCAGATTCATCTCGGGCGAAACTTTCGTGAAACGTGTAGTCGTGAGACGGCAGATCGATTAAAACAATGCTGGAGGAGCGAAATAATGCAAATTCGTCGTATCCGTAGAACGCACGATTAAGCATTCGCGATTCTTTTTCGTCGGGTCTGCTCCGCAGTTGCAAACGCCTGCTGGAATTTTCTCGGAGGATGGTTAGCATGCTGTAAGACAGTGAATCGATTGCCTTGCGAGGTATGAAGGAAGAAAGAGAACGGTAGATACTACGAGCGCAGGGTACGGAGTTAAGAAAATGAATGCACCGGATGTAAGACTCAGGCAAAGAAGTACAACAACGAAATTGCCATGTTTTTCCAACTAGATGACAATCACACAACGCATCCAATGGGGAATAAATCACAATGGCAAAATCGTCATTTTTAAGTTAAGCGGATCAAACATATACTTTTACTGATTACTCTTCCATATCTTGAAATTAAAAAAAAAACAGAATTGTTCTTTGCAAACAATTATTTATTCTTTGATCTTTTTATTAGTTACGTAATTTTAAATAATTTCTTTCTTTCTTTAATTATGCTTTCTGAACTGGCTTTTAGTAGTTTTTTTCGATCGGAGGTGCTACGAATGCGGCCCATAAAATTTCAATTGCCTTTGAAGTAACGATTAAAATTACATGCGCATAATTAAAGCGACAAAGCGACGTTATCGGGGCATTAATTATCCCGGGGAATAATTCATCTAACCAATCGATGAGAGAGGGCAAATCGCACAAAAAATTCAGCGTCTGCTTCTTTTGGAGGCTTGCCCCGCCGCAACGATGGAAGTTTCCTGGAAGGTGGTCAGTGCGCTGTAAGGCGGAGGATTGATTGCCTTCGAGGTTTCACGATGAAGTGGCACGGTGAGGGTGAAGGAGTGAGACGGAAAGACAGAGAGAGAGAAAGAGAGAGAAGGAGAGAGAGAGGGAAGAAGGAACAAGGAGAGACCAAAGAGAGACCGAAAGAGGAGGGTACGGGAGACCCAAGTAGAGTCGAAGTGGCGAAGGGGTGAGTCAAGGGTGAACCGGACTGAGAATGCGACCGTGGTACACGCGGGGAAGGACAGAGGGGGAGGAGGGTGAAGGAGGATGACTTGTGGTTGTGTGTCGCAAGATAGGGTTGCTATATACCGCGCACGTTCTGTCCTGCGTCCGTCGGTCCGTTCGTTTCTCGTCCGCTCCGGCTTCTAACCACTTCACCCGCTTCATCCTCTTCCTTTAAGGTTCGTGTCCGAAGGGGGAGGATGGACGAGGTGGTTGCGCGCGAGGGTGGCGCGCGCGCGAAGGGTTCCGGGAGATGTTCTTGCGCTCGCTAGTAGCTTAGACTCTCGCGTGTATCATCGACTTGGTGAAATTGTGTGTGAACCCACACGCGCATTGTGTTAGTGAATCATACGTGTGCGCGCGCGGACTGAAGCACAGGATATCGTGAGATGGCTTGCCATGTCGCGTGCATGTATATGTATGCGTGGTACGTACGTGTTTACTTGTGTGTGTTTATGTGTGCGTGCAGGGCCCCGAGACTCAGCTAAGGAGTTAGAAACCACCATGCGCTCGCTCGCGCGCGCGCGCGTTTACTTGCCTGACCATTTATTTCGAACAAGAACATTAGCGCCGGACTGATCTATCAGGTGGCGCGACTACTTGGGCGCTGTGTGTTAATCTGGTGACTTGCCAGATCGTTTAAACGCATACATTATATATTTTTGCCGTGCAGGTATAACACGAGTACTCGTACTATTTTTAGAAATTTCTAAAAGATGTATAAAACATTCAGAAAACGTGGAGCTTACTAAAAAAAATTGATTCGTGATTTGACATGACTTATAAGTGTAAAAATTTATACTAATTTTAAGATAATGGGAAACTTTAACGCTTATATAAGACTATTATATGATTAAAGAATGGTATATTAAACTTGTGTGTAGAATGTATATATATAATAAAAACCTTAAAAAGTTTGTCTTTTATTTTTTTCTTTCAATGTAATGGTATAATTTTATAATTCGTAAAACGGATATAAGTATAAATTACATAAACATAAGAGCATTAAGATATGTATCGTACTTGCGAACAAGAAATTACAGCATTCGCTCATACTAGAATGAGACAGCATTAGTCTTACTAAATTCTGATTCAATTTGCATGTCGCATATCAGGACTTCCTATCGCGCAGCCACCATCGTAAAAAAAAAGCTCCTCGACCCTCTTTTTACAAAACGGGTAAATCCGCAATAACCGTCGCTACCATGATTCTATCTACGAGGCGATAACTCGAGCAATCCGCGACGGCGAAGGCGTCTTCCTCTCGCAGGAAACCAAACGCCCATCGCGGAAAAGTAACGGTTCTTCAAGAGACGGAAAAAGAGCACGCCCGAGACGCCGCCGCCGCCGCCGCCGCCGCTACAGCTGTCGTCGTCGCGCTGCCGTTCGCGAACGATCGATACGACGGATCGACATCGCGCGACCAATTCGCGCCGGCGGCAGCGCGCGAGAGTAGGTACGCTTTACAGGATGACACCCGTTAAATGCCGGAGCTCCCTGCTGGTGCGGAGACTATCGGACGAGGCATGTAAGGAACTCGGATACACACGAACACACGCGGAACGCGGGACACGTCGGTGTATGCGACTGCACGCATACCATCCTGCGCGAAATCTCACGACAAATACACACATGTGTGGAGAAGCACAATAATTACTATAGGTAGCGAGGAGACGAGGAGGGGTGCAGGGGGGGAGGGGGAGGGGTGGCTTGGCCGGCAATCGATATATACACACACGCAACCGGGTTACGCTGCCGGTAACACCCACACGCAGGACACACGTACAGGCACGGCTTGGGGGGGTACACACGCGCGAAGCGGCCGGCGCACACCGTCTCACTGGTTTACATAAGTGAAGTTCCTTGGCCACCACCCTCAGTCACCACCTCTTATATACCCCTCTGTCCCACGCCACCCCCCGGCCGCCTTCACCTCCTCTTCCTCCTCCTTCTCCTGCTCCTCCTCCTCCTCCCGCTTTCTGCCCAAGCGTTTCTAATTTGCATTCCCCTCCGTTGGCACTCCTCACCCCCCCTCGACCCTCCATCCGTCGTCTCCTTCGCGTCCTCATCCCCCAACGACGCCATCCACCCAACAACCCCCGTTGTCCGTCTTGCGAGGTTTCACGCACACGCGTGTCCCTCGTCCGTGTATCACGCGTACGACGCGGGGGTTCGTGGAGACCGGGAGGGTTGGGAGAGACAAAGAGAGAGACCACCCTTAACTTCGGCCCACGGAGTAAGACGGCCACGGGATACGAAATGAGAATAAGAGGGAGAGAGAGAAAGAGAAAGGAGGAGAGTGAGAGGAAGAGGAAACGACGAGGACGACGATCGGTCCAGGGGCTGCTGCAGTTAGGTTAGGGCTGCCTGTACCTTCTTAATACCTTTCGTCGGCGGCCCCCGTGTATACCCTATACGACGTGGCCCTATGGCTTTCGGTCGTTAAAGCGTGGCGAGCGATCTGTGCCTCGCGCGAGAATGCATCCTTGAGAGTACCAAGGGTAAAGGGGTAACTTTCAAACTATACGATCGCTTCACAGGAGCATAAAGATGTTCCGTATGAGATCGACGGCGATTTCGCGTTTTTATTTACTGCCCGCGGATTGCGGCAGGAAGTGGCGCGGATTAACGAAAGCGGCTTCCGGAAGACGCCCGCAGAATCCATTTCGCGTATCCGATGATATTCACATTAAAAACGAAACCCACTCGAGTTAGTTTTGGAATTTAAGATAATTTGTAACAAACACGTGTCAATCTTTAAGGTACAATGATTGAAGAATTTGTCAAGAAAATTAATTAATATTGTGTAACTGTTTATTCCAATACAACTCCTTATTTTTTATGGTATTTATCACGTTTCTTGTCGAGATGCAACATGGTGCAATAAAAAATTATAAGGAGAAAAAGTTCGTTATGAAACGAAATTTTCCTTCTGTGACTTTAAATATTGATGCTAATAAAAACAGACATCTTGGAATAGACGGTCCGTTTTATACATTTGTTAGATGTGTGAAAAACTATGCATTATTTGGAATGGTAATGGATAATTAAGATGAAATGTAGTTGTTTGGCATAAATTAAAAAAAATGCATTTACTATAAAAATTCTCAAATCGAAATAAGAGATAAATAAACATCACAAAATAAGCAATACAATAAAATTAAACAAAATCGTAATTAAGAGATATATGAACTATTTTTTACTTTGCATATTATTGCAGGACTTCTGTATCGACTCGTTTATTCATGTACTAATCCTTCTGCCGTCGACAAAGCTCTTGCGAATAATTAATAAAAATGCGGCAGATTCTGTGCAACTTGCGAGCGACTTCGTCCGAGGAAAGAACTCAAAGTAAGATGGTCCCGATCAGCGGAAACTTTCCCTCTAATTAAGAAGACAATGTACGGAGTCGGTACAACGCAGCGGACCAAAGACGTCGCGCTTTTCCCGGCAGGACAATGCCGGCAATGAAGATAAAGAAGGGTCGTGGCAGGCATAATTCCGAAGTGCGTTAAGAGATCCGACTGACTGACGGATCTGTTGGGGATGGATGGCAGTAAGGGTTACGAGCATCACTCATCAGTAGCGGCCATATTGCCACCCCGGCACCCCCCCGCGGCAACCCCCTCACGCGCGCGAGGAGAGCGCGAGCCCTGATAATTCCCCAACCCCCCTGGCACTCTATCTCCCTCGCGTTCCCTCTTTTCACCCTTCTTCCACCCTCTGTATCCCTCGGCTCTTCCTCTTCGCGCTCACGCTCGCGCTCGTTTGCTCGCTCGCCACCCGCTCTCTCGCCCCCTTCCACCCTTGTGTCTTAGTCTTACTGGTTTCTTCTCCTTTTCTCCCTTCTTCTTCCAACGGCGCTTCTTCTTCTTATTTGAACCCCCGGCGCGCGGTGCCCGGGCTGCTTAATGAGAACCTCCACCTCTTCGTGCCACCACCACTACCACTACCACCACTTCCACCGCCGCCGCTGCCGCCGCTCACTCTTGGCCATCCCCCGGCACCCCTCGCCAAGCCTGCCCGTTCTCCACCGTCCTCTCCTTCCAACCGGCAACGTGGGGTTCAGCCGACTCGCGCCGACGAACTACGACCCCTACACGCGGCCGGCTCGCCACACACGCGAGACATTTTAGACTTTTAATATTGATTACACCGCAGAGATGAAGGTTCCTCCTTAGCAACTACGGGCATCCTTCGTACGTGTGCTTTTGAGAGGAACGACTTGAGGAAATCATCTTGTCGGGAGACCATCGGTATTGTCCTTTGTCGATAAATTCTATCTATCGTCACAAGAGAAAGGATATCCTCCGTTGCGAATAAAGAGTAACTGGAAATAGTCTTCAAAGGCGCATTTTTATATATTCGGAGAACTGAATATCTCAAATTTGTGAGACATAATTAGAATATTCGAATATTATTTTCTACCATTTAATTTCACTATTGTGGCTTTTATTTGAATATTTGAATATTACTGTTTTAGTCCTGTTTTCTTTTTTTTTTTGTTTTCTTTTGCAAGTAGAACAGCGAGATATTTGTATTTATTATCCGCAACGCCCGCCGGGCATATTTTTGTATACAGCTTGTACAAAATAATAAAAACAAGGCTAAGATTTATGAGCTTGCGCTGCGGTAAATGGAAATAATTTTTGTTACTTATAAAAGTAGAGATATGCGGTGTTGGATATAGTCGAAACTTGCTCGAACTTCGGGACGCGAATGTATGTGCCGAGATAGTTCGAGTCTGTAATTAACCCTTACCAACTTAGCGGTGCCATGTGGAATCATATAGTGTCCTATTCATTCGGGGTAAATTTGTGAAACGACGCTATTTACACCAAACACATATCAACAAACAAGCTTCGACTTGAAACCTCGATCATTCGATAACTATCTTAAAATTTACTTTCGCCAACTTTCGTAAACTTGATTAATATATATGTGTACCTACGAAGTATTTAAGAACTCCAGCTTTAATGACATGTTTATTAATAAATTTTGTAATTTTATATCTTTTTTTTTAAGAGAGCTGTCATTAAAATTAATGACGATGATTGCGGGATATCTTACATGTTAACGTGTTTCGTTACATTATCGTTACATCAAACTTTTTAACCGAATACCGTACAGAGAAATATTACGCGTGAAAACTTGGAAACTGCCAAGCACGATAAATGCAATTAAGCATTACAATGGCGACGATCTTTGACATCGGATCACATTATAAAGCGCAACGCGACCTCATTGCCAAGCGCTGTGTGCAGGGTGACGCATATTTAAAATGGACACGATCGTTGACTTTCGACCTCCGTGATCAATACCGGTTCCCTTGTACATTAAATTTAGTCTACGAGGGGGAGTTATTACCGTTTCGTGTGTAGTTAACCAAATCGGAGTTCCAATCTGATTCGTATGTCCTGGCCATTGATTACATCCAGACGAATTAGGTCACATGTAAATGAAAGCCGTAAATCTGTCCCCGCCCCTTCCCGATTCTTTTTCGGATTGTTCGGCACACTCACCGAAATTAAAATGCCCCGCGATAGAAACGGGTTGTGCGTGAAACTAATGAGTCGAAAACACACGTGCGCATTCCATGTGCACACAAAGAGATGTCACACATATAAAAATTATTATTTCGAACAGTAACAAAAAACGTGTTTAATTTGATAAAATATATTTAATATCGAATAAAGATATGAAATATATCCCACAAATTAATTATAAGGAAACAGATTAATAATATAATTAGAACGATGACATAGAATAGTGAAAGTGAATATAAAAACTGACAAAGAATCGGAAACTTTTCTACTTAAAAAATTAGTCTTATACCCTATAATTTCTGACATGCCGCGTAATGTCGCGATAGTTTGCACAGTGTCCGCGAATATAAATCAATGTAAATGCAAATGCACCGGTCGTTTAGCAATGTTTTACGAGCGATTCTAGGTTTAGGCAAATCAAATGTTCCTTTTGAATTCTCGTTTTTTAGTCTTATGACATTAATTACAGTGCATAGAGAGATATATGAATAGTAATAATATATGTTTCATATATCTTTGAGTGCGCTTGATGGTTAAAGTCAATGCGGTACCAGCGCGAGCACGTGATCTTATTTCTCTTATAAATTATCCAAATTATGGAATGTATAACTACAGATCTAAAATTCATCTTTAACTACTTAGCGCGATCACACGATGAATAATAAATGTTATCGCGATCGTTCTTTTTAGAAATTGCAACAGGTGGCGACATGTATTCCCAACTCTCAAACAACCTTAAAACGTTGTACTATTATAAGATTATAACATTATCTAATATTATCGCGCGCGCACATGCGTATAAAGTTTAAGCTATATATAATTTACTCCCATTCATATCATCTTTGAAATAAATACATTCAGACAAATTCTACAAGATCACTTATCGATTGCGATCAAACTTAAACCAACTACCATCAACTACGCGATAAGAGTGGATATCATAACTACTTAAAGTCACCATCGAGTTATTTTATCCATACTTTTAATAAGCAGATTTCAGGGTTATCCTATTGACATACAAAATCTATTCTTCTTAGGATGAGAGAAACTTTTATGAAATAACAGTAAAAAATTTACGTTTGGGAGGATTGCCCGATCGCACCTCGCCGTCCTCTTTGCTGTGCTCTACAGAGCTGACAATGATTCACGAAAGTCTCCTTAAAGTCGAAGGTCCCGAATTAGAACTTGGATGGCCAATGTGATATATGGCCAACTAGGATTGTGCCGTGAGACAAGGAATTTCATTGGAAAAGAACAGTCCATTGAAAAAAAATAGTCTTGTCGTATAAAAAAGAAAAAAAATCTTTTATAGAAATTCTAGAAACAAGAATAATAAAAGAACATAGAAATACTCTTTGATATCGTCTTTGAATTCGACAAGATATTATTTGATTTCAGGTCAGTAAGTACGCATAAAAAATGATGTAGATCTAAATTATTCTAAATGATGTAGATCGAAAAAATGCAAATTAAAGAAGGGTATAAATAGATATTTGATAATTTCTACAATTCAACCGCATAACTTGCACAAACTTATGTAACTGACTATCTATATTCTACAATAATTGCAAACTCACTTCAATGCCGTGTATTGAGCAATCCTAGTCCAGACATAAATAGCTAAAAATAACAGTAATGAATTTTACTCGACCCAACTGGCTACATTTATTAATTATAATCGTAACGATTATAATTAATAAATGTGGCCAGTTGGGTTGAGTAAAAATAATTATTGTTAATTATTTACTGGCGAAACAAAGTTTCTGATTTAGCTAGAAAATAGCTGAAGATATTAATATTGCCATTGCCCAATAATGTATAATATAATTTACTTTAATATTAATTAATGTTTGTGTTGTGATTCAAGCCCATATTATTTTCCGCGTATCTCAATTAAAAAAATAATTGAAAGAATTTCTTGCTCAAAACTACTCATCGCTAATAGGTCCACCTGGAGTCCCGACTGCGGCGTTTACGTATTTCCGTACGCTCTTACGATAATAGGATTTATATTCCTACCTGCCACGCGATGGGATTCGCGGTGTAACGCGGATTAATCGGCGCGGGCTGGATCGCGGCGAGGCCCTCTCTCTATCCGCCACCGTCCGGACGTCGTGCCGATCGAAACGATCCACTAAACCGATCGCGCTCCTGCCGCGCGTCAACCACCCTCTTTTGCACCGCGGACGACCGCCGTCGTCCCGACTCCGCCGCGTCTCATCTCTGTCGTCGCAGTCACGTCTTCCGTGGATGAACGAGGAAGAAGGACCGCGAATTTACAAGAGAAAGGAAGAATGAGCTTAAAAGATGGAAAGAAGGGGTCGGGGGACGAACGAGAGGATAGCGGTCGGGAGTGGCGAGAGACGCGGGGTGTCGGCGAGGGGATGGTGGAAGTGCGCGCGGGGAGCCTCCGTGAAGGAACAGGAGGTGGTGAGGGGTGTACGGCCGGTGGGTCGTTATTTTTGTGCCTGCTTCGTCTTTAATTTCTCCCCACCTTTTGCGCGCCGCGGCGCTGACGCCGCGCCGCTCTACTCCGCACCACGCCGCTCCGCGCCATACCGCGCCACGCCGCGCCGCGACGCCGGGCAGAGGAGCCGTGGCGCGCTGGTTGGTGTGCGGTTGTCTTAGTTCGTATGCATATCTCAGTGCCTCACATATTGATTCAGGGCGTCATTACGCGTCTTAGCTCGGCCCACTCCCACCACTGCTTAAACCACCCTCCGCCACCCTCTACCAGTTCTCGCCCCGTCCCCTCACGGACCCCCCCCCCCTCGGTCCCCTTGCCCTCGGTCCTCCTCCACCTTCTTCACCTCCAGCCACCATCGTCCTTCTGTGGCTCTCCTTCGCCGACCCAACCACCCCCGTCTATCCTGCACGAACCTTTACTACCCCCCAGCTGGAAGAATCTTCTTGCAGACCGGTCCTTCCATATCCCTCTCCTCCTCCCCCCCGTCCTTCTAACTCAAGCGACACGCAAGTCTCGTCTCTCTTTCCTTTCTATCCTTTCTCCTTCCTCCCATGCATTTCGTGCTTAAAGCCGCGTGTGTGCTCGCGAGCGTGCTCGCCTTGGGGGACACGTGGGGCCGCGGCGCGTATATTCGCGTGTGTCGTCGTCTTTCGCTCGCAAACTCGCATAATCGATACGAGATTAATTTTGATCGCGACGAATGCTTCGTTTCTTAGCGACGACGAAGAAGTTGCCGGAGTTGCACGCGTTTTTAGTTTCGTAAACGCTTAGCATAGGAATTTATTCCACTCCACATTTTTATTATACGATAAACGTAACGCTGGATGAATTGTGAGATCGAATACGAACGAATACGTTAATTCGAAAATCGATGATTATCCGTATGATACATAAAATTTGATACATAACATTATATAAATATGTCGCCTTTACATATTTAATTAATAACATATTTATGCATCTTGTTGTAAAAGCAAACGTTTGTGTTTGTTTGTAGACAGATATTAAGAATTTATTAAGCGCAAGAATAAATAAAAAAATTGTTTAAGCAAGTTTCTCCAAGCTATTATTGTTAATGTACATACATAGTGTGTAATATGTAATACGTGTACTAACTTGTTTATAAATACAAAAAGTTAATAATCATATTTGAGCGTAACAGATTAATAAGAATTTCTAAAAATAAGAATCTCTAAAATATCTAGAAATAAATTTATAAAGAAAACATGTTTTTTTATTCTAACTTCAGAAATGCTTTAGTTCACATTTCAGCTCAAACTTTTCATAAAAGTTATGTATGTAATATTTGACGAAATATAATTTGCCCATTAAAAATTACTCCCAAGTTGTTTGATTGTCAAACAAAGATAAATAATCTACATTTAGACTTTTGTTATATTTAAAACGTAAAAATAGATAAAATTTGTAAGATTTTTTTATCGTGATTTTATTTATGTTTAATTACTTTAAATTCATATGGTCATCGATCATTATGACGTTGGTAATGCCATCTAACGTGCAAACGATCGACTATGTAACATCAAAAACGTTTCTCTCATGACATTACATAAAGAGCACGACTTGTAAAAATAAAAAAAACCTGGAAAAGTTGCAATTGAATACAAATTATACAAATTATATCCAGATATGTATGAAATAATAAAAATACAACCTATATACGTATAAAATAATTCAACAAAAATTAATCGACGATCGCTTATTTACCGACTTATGATAAACTGCTAAACAATAATAGTATCAAGAATTATTAATGATATCTAATATCAAGAATTATTATAAATAATAGTACACATGGGAAAAGTGGGGGAAAAGTGAGGTAACAGTGCGCACCTAAGGTAAATCTGTTAATACAAAATGACTTTTATAGTGACAATTAATTTAAATGCAGCTATGGAACCTTTAAACGTTTGTCTACAAGTATGTGAACTCATACTTGATAATAATTTTGTTGTTAAATATTCATTGAGCGATATTTAGAACGATGCAAAATCGGGCAAAAATGAAAGTGGCGGGTAATAATGTTTGGAAATTGCCAAAATTTGTGCCTGCAACGGATAAATTTCGAACTTTTCTGTTTAAATCATTAGTTTTAAGTATAGTTAAAATGTGAGTAATGATAAATAATTGAAAATTAAACGCGAAATTTTAAAAATAGAAGGATATTTAAAAAAAAATTTGTTTGCGAGTAGAACTGACTCATGGCTTCAACACACGATTAATTCGACATAAATATATATAAATTCGTATATATATAAACTAATATGTATATATAAAATCGACATAAATAAAAGCCGCACATTATTCCCCGATTTGTTATTCCGGAACAATTTTGTCAATTACTCGTGAACTGCAAATGAAATTATGGGACCAACGCACGCGGCAAAAAATTCCAAGGGATCGTATTTTACTATGTTATACCAATTACAGTAGCAAATAAAAATTACCCACTTACGATCTATATTATCTAGAATTGACGTAAGCTTTGAAATTTTGCCACTCACGTGTCGTCAGCTATCGTCACAGTATCAAACTTTAGGTGCCCACTATTATCCATTGCGTCGTATTCCCCTACTTTCCCTTACTATATTTTATATTTCAATAACTTTACGGATTCAAAACATTTCGTTGTTCATATTAATATAATAATTTGTATTATATGTATATGTAGAGAGTAAAAAGGGGCTATTTGTCAGTTAAAAAAAAAGTTGTAAAAAAATTTCAAGCCAAGGAACTTTTCAATTTTTAGAGAGGGTTTTTTTTATCATAGAGTCTTTTGGTTTTTGGAGGCATTTTGGCTTTTTGTCTTGAACATTTTTTGTTCGACTTTTGCTAAATTTATTTACTGACAAATATTTTACTAATAAGTAATTTTATCTATTTTTTTAAGTAGATTTTTGTTATAGATCACTCAATATATAATATAATATACCTGTATATAAGTATATTACATATGTATATGTATACTTGTAAAAAGCAGATTCATATTTATTCATTTAAATTTTATATGTTTACGAGAAGAAAGCATTTAAAAGAATGAATTTAAATTTCTATCTCAAATAAAACTTTTTATAAGAAACTTTTCTGTTCATTCTTTATCATAAAAGATTTGATCTGTCGTATTAATTTGTAAAAAAAAAAAATTGATTACGCCAGTAAAACCAGTTTTAGGCACAGTAATGAGCAATTAACATAATATTATCATCAGAACGAGAAATTGATCATTAAAGATAATAAATTCAATTACCAGCCGCAGCGTTACCATTTCCGTTCCACCGACTCCGATTTTTTTTTTCAAAACTCCATCGAAAATATCCCACCGGCTGAATCTCGGTTCCAAAAAACACAAACACACGACACTTGTCCGATCGCGCGACATCGTCGTGATTAATGATTAGCACTATAATCAGCACTCCCCCCTCCCCCGATCGCGCGATAACGTTTTCGGCATTCTCGATATTGAACAATATATGCAACGCCTCTTGAAAGAAAGAAAAAGATATGGCCATTTTGTCGGCAATCCGGAATCCTCAAAACGTAATATCGAGTAAATCTCGATCGAGGACGAGTTAACGATAGTAAAAAAACGAGGTTATGACGTGAAAAAGTAACGCGTTATCCTTGAGAAATGTTGATTGTTAATGAATTATTAATTCGCTCAAACGCGAGCGTACGACGCGATATGTCGGTCACACCACCAACGCTCTGAAGACTATGAACTAATCGCCTAGTCTGAGTCTCCCGAAATGCGCAGCCAACTTCGCGCGGCTGAAAAATTCGATAAAATGCGAAAGCGACCGTGAAAACGTTAGATTGTAAAACGCGCGATCTTAACGTTTACGTGTCGTGATATTCAATTAACACCGGCATTCGCCCGGCCGTTTTGCGTCAACTCACGCGTCGCGCGATTAAAAGCTTCGGAGAGAAATATAAATACTTACTGTTTATTTATACCGCAACACGGAAAAGTTACGGATAGCTTTTGAGTATCATGAAATATATTCACTCACCGGATACTTGTTGATATAACTATCACTAACGCATCACTTAATAATCATGCGCTTATCTTCATGCAATTGAAAGATCGAGTTACATCAAACGTTTACATCAAAATGAATGTAAAACCCGTCCTAGCTTCAGCTCCTACACGCTTTTCCGTTTTAAATTCTTATAACTCGGGTTCTAATCATGCAAAAGCAGATTTTTAGATTGTAATTGATATTTATGAGTAAAAAAAGTTGCTCTTTTACCGAAAATCTAATTAGCGATGGGATATTTAAAAAGAAAGATATAAAAGTTGAAAGTAGAGGTACAAAAAGTTAGTAACCCCTGCCTTTTTACTGGCAAATATTTAACTAATGAATAATTTCATCTATCTTTTAGAATATAATTTTTGTTATAGATCACTCAAATAATAATTATCTTGATTTATTCTACTCAAAAAGATAGATGATATCATTTATTAGTTAAATATTTGCCAGTAAAAAGACACGGGTTACTTACTTTTTTTACTTTTTTCAACTTTTATATCTTTCTTTTTAAATATCCCATCGTCAATTAAATTTTCGGAAATAGAAACTCTTTTTATCTGTAAATACCAATTGCGGTTTAAAAATTTGATTACAACTCCGAATTACGAGGATTTAAAACAGAAAAGCGCGTAGGAGTCTTCTACTATTTAAAAGGTTAATACGGAAAACGTGGCATTATATCGCGTAACGCGCCATTTGGTATATTGTTAGCGTGTGTAATCCATTAACGAGACACTGCCACGTTGATTATCAACAATGAGAATTCATCCGCATGTTACGAAACGAGAAGGTAATTTATATGCAATGCCCATTGTGCAACACATAATGAAAATGTTACGAGTATATCGCGAAACATTGATTGTTGTTACACTAATCGTAATCGCGTCGCGTTACGATAACACGCGATTAATACTTTGAGTGCCAAGCTGATTTCGGTATTGAATCTAATAAATCTAATATATTATTTTAATATTTTATTGATTTTTAAAATGTCTTAACACAAAATTTATATTATTTCTTTAACGTCTTAAATATTTAGTAAAATCAAGAGACATGGTAGTGTCTACGCGCGGAGCGAGACCGACCGTGACTCATTTACGCGACGCGACGAGTTGCGATTATTCGAGATGTTGAGGTCTCAATAACGAGTGAACGGATCAAGTTCTAAGTAGGCTTGATCGATAGCTTGGGGTAGATTTATAAATAAAATTATTTTTTACTCGGGTAAATAAGACCGCGTCACTCACAAATGGATGATGGGGTCTTTGCGGAAATTTACGCGTCACGCAGATATGGGTAACATGGCACTCAAAGTATTAACGAGGCGTAGTGTGAAGAGTAAATCCGGTGCAAAGAGAAACGTATCGCCTTATACCCCTTCCAGAGCTACATTGTGATGTTACATGCTATTGTTTGATCCGCGAAGGACGCGCCGTATTCGTTGGCATTATTTATATTATAGCGCACACGACGAAGTTTCTCTGGGAAAATTTCTTGACGCAGGACACGACGGTGTACGATCGCATTATCCTCAGCAAAAATATCTATCCTCGTAAATCGTATTTGTATAACATCTTTTCTTTTTATCACACAGGCGATCTGTAATCGTGTCAGAATTTAGAATATTCTAATTTAATAAATAGAAACTAATGATTTCTATATACCGTGTAATACGAAAAATAATCAAAGAGTCAGAATACATAATATACACAAAATATGCATTAAAGTCAAAATGTACGGCGAAAATGTGTGAAAAATTGTATATAGAAACGTGTTAGATTTCTATCTTGAAATCCGATGCAAACTATAAATCATCTAAAAAAGCGAGCTTCAGAAGTATTTTTAAACAAAAAATATATTTGAAAATATGGAAAAAACATATACATATATTTGAAGAATTTCGTTGACACCCTGGTAGAAATTGAATGCAGTTTTCGATTGGTTGCATTAGCAACTGTCATAATTATATATGTATATGTAACAGGTCTCTCTCTTATATGTATATAAACTAATAATGGAGGAAATAAAATGTAGATAACAGTATTTAGTGTACAAACACAAGTATATAATATAGTATATAAATACATATTTAATGTATAAATCTAATATAAATCTAGTATAAAGAAGAGTCAATAAGGCCATTTTTGGACTCCCTTCCGATTTCCATAAAACAATTTTCTGTTACTTTTTGATAGCCTTATTAAACAAAAATGTAATACATATCCGCATAGAGTTCCATTTATGATTGTAAATAGCTTTTAATTGATTGGCATAACTCGCTGTTTAAAAAAAAATGCATCTAATTAAAATCCTGGCACTTCTAATGCATATTATTATGTAGCACTTCTAGAATATGTTTTTTATTTAATAACTCAATTGATCTAAGCCTGATAAAGATAAAACTATCCATAAAAACAAAATCGATATCTTTACATAAGTGTTGCTTTATTTGTAAATATCCAAAAAAAATCTAAAATATGTCATTAATGCAATTCAACAAAAGGTTTTTATAAAAGAAGGTATTTTAATTCCGGACTGTCCTAGATGTAATAATACTAAATACTAATGTAGATAAAATATGTCGTAGATATTATAGTCATTTAGCTTTATATTGAAAATTACTAAACAGCAGACTTTAAATATTGTTTCAAAAAATTGATTAGAAATATTTTTTCAATCAGCAGCTCATATCGATCCACTAAAATCTTTTACAGTCATAAATAGAACTTTATTCAAATATGTATTATATTTTTTGTTCACTGAGACTATCAGGAAGTGAAAAAGAATTGTTTTATGAAACTCGGATAAAAGCCCAAAACGGCCTTATTGACTCTCGTCCTTTAGTAAAGGTATCTAATAAATTATCCAATGTTCTGCTAATTATTTTTGTCAACTTTTAATTAAAATTAAAGTTGACTTATTATAAATATAATAATATAAAAGAGAATTTATTTAAAAAACCCATTTGTTTGAAAAACTGTCATAATTTTTAAATTGTAAAGAAATAAGTTTCGCGCATTGTGTCGATGTCAGCGTTTGAGATGACCAATACTGTGCAATCTCTTTTTGTACGCGATTTCGCGACCGAATAAATTGCGAATTTGCGGTTAGCTAATTATTTATCGTACAAATTTGCTGATGCTGCGCAATCAGCCGCGTGGTACGTGTTTATGCGCTGCGCGTTTTAAATCCGCGTATACGTAGGTACGCTACGCAAGGATCGAGAAGGCTCGTCGCGCGCAAGTGAAAGTCCACGTCGTTGTCCCTGTGGAGCGTGTATATCGAAACGAGTCGAAATGCTCGTCCGATCGGTTTACGCTCGTTCGACAAACGGGCTTGCTGCCCTCGCATGATTGTTGGGGCGAGGCGAACCTGTCGTACGACTACGCGTTCCACTACTGTACACTCCGACAACTGTATCACGCTACCAGTCCCTTGAAACTTCTGAGTTTTTATGTTTTTGCTTGTGAAATTCGTTTTTTGTTCCTTAATGACTAAAAACTATTGTTATATAAAGATTTTTTTGTAGTTTTCTTATGAAATAATAAATTTTAACTTCTATCAAATTGTTTATAATAAGATTTACATTAATGTAAATCTTAAACAAAAGAGAAAACAAGAAAACGTAATCGTGTAAATACAGCGTTAAAGGTTAATCGAAACCGACCAAGTTATACTATGTAGCATAACGGACTGAGAATGAATTAATTACAATTAAAGAATTTAAGATATACATATTAAATCTTAGCACAAATTGTTATAGCATTTGTTATAGCATTTGTTATAGCATTTTATTTTAGGTTCATAAAACGTTAAATGTTTTTTTATAACAATTAAACATTACGCACATATTATTTAAGGTAACCTCGGGTAAGATGGCCATAAACGAAAGATGGCCAACCTATGTTCTTTCAATCTAGCTCGCCATGAAACATCGAATAAACATGGGTTGGCCAGCTTACCCGAGTTTACCCTATTAAAGGTAATCTTTTGCAAAGATATGCTTAATTTATGCGAAATATTAATAATTTTAAAATTTGCAAGAAACCGTTTGGAAAATTAAAGAGGTTTTATAATATTATTCTATAATATTAAAATAAAATATAACTTTATAGAAAGTATTTATAGTATATATTGGTTTTACACTTAAGAAGAACTAATAAACACATTACGAATAGGCTGTATATATTAACATAATTTCATATAGATAACTGGCTATGATAATTTACGTTTGTTTCTTATATATGTATTAATTTCTTATGCAGGAGGAAAGAGATTTTATTTATTCAACAGTTGTTTTGCTGATACAGTGAAATATACCGTACCAGCAAAACAGCTGATATATATGTATAAAAACAGAGGACAAAGGATAATATAGAATATTTATCATATATTAATACGTACATAAAAAAAGATTCCATTCTCGGAATATAAAACTAGAAACATGTTTTAATGTTTAACTTTTTCCGTATGTATATGTGTATTTCCGTATGATGATATTGAATATTTTTACCTTTAAACATTTTATATTAAAATGAGATCATGATATCCTTTTCAATTGTATTATTCAATTAACCTTACTGTATTTCATTTCAATTGTAATCAATTGACCTTACTGAAAACCTTACGAATATTAATAAACTTTTTAATTTATATATTATTTATAATCTATATTGTTTTCTTCGAAAATATTTAATACAAAAATGATATTTTTCTCGCGTGCAACTCGTTCTTAATTTAATAATAAATCAAAACAGTATACATATATATATACTCCATATTAAAGTTCAATCAAAGTACAAATAAGATACAAAGTTGCTATACACGCATCGTATGCGAGTACGCAGTAACCCGTATCACTGGAAAAGGATTGAATTCTTTGTGAAAAGACAGAAGATACATAAATATACATATTGACTTGCGCATTAAATCAATAAAATAAAACTTGTTCTTTTGCCACACATTAAGTTCTAAAAGCGGTTCGTAAATTGCATGTCGTAAACCACTTCTCACTTTTTACGAGCTATCTTAATTGCTATTGCTATGACGCTATGCACAATGTCAACGCGTCATCTTGGAAGGATAATAATGGGACTTCCCTGCACGAGAGAATAACGTCAATTATAGTTCCACGAACTCGCGCCGGCGGCGCCGCGGCCCAAAAAGAAAGAAAGAAATTGCATTCCAAACCGGATGCGCAAATGCACAAGAAAGGCACTTAACTGTAGTGCGAGCCTTGGCGAACGGATGCGTTCGTTTCTCGAAAAAGTAGCGAAAAGCATGTAGCGCAATTTTTTGCGAGTGTTATTTTGTCCTGCCGAACACGTTCTCGACCCGAGATGATTTTTGTCCGTGAAATTAAAACGGCATATCCAAACATACGGTTATTCATTCTCCAAATGTTTATCCTTGCGACACGTCGCCATTTATTAAAACATACACTGGGTCTCAATTAGCTCTTTGGACTTTTACATCACATGTATTTTTACGAACGTCGCTCGAGCTAAAATTCAGATTTCAAAAACGATTTTAAAGACGAATATTGCAATCGATCACGGTACAAGATCCTGCTATTTACGAACGATCATCTCGCAGTTATTTTGGCGAGAAAACTCATCAAATCGATAAGACGCGAGTCGATACATTGACGCGAGTATATAGTTATTTAGTCACAACATTTTTAAAAACGCAATATGTTCCCTTTTTTACAATCAAATGTACATTTAAAGTGGCATAAAAACGACTTTTTAGAGGAAACTCAGAGGAATTTGCTTATGTGTGTGCGGTATTATTATTCAAATTCAAACATTATCTTGTAGAAGTCGTAATACTATACAAACCGAGCTTCATTTCTTCGAGTCTTAAGGCTGATCTACAATGTGCTCTTTGCTTTCTGTTTTTTGCTCTTAACCTCTTTGCGACTATCTCGTATTTCGCAATTCCGTCGCGTAACGTGATGTTTCTTGTCTCTTCTGAAGTTCGTCAATTTTTATCTTAGGCGACAGAGAACAAAAAACATCGCGTTACGCGACGCAATTGCGAATGCCAATATGGGATAGGAATAGTCGCAAACAGGTTAAGAGCAAAAAACGGGAAGCAAAGAGCACATTGTAGATCGGGCTTTATAATGAGAAATTTGTTGTTTTTTTTTTGCAAACATAAATAATTTTTTTTTGTTTATTTGCTCGAGGTAACGCTTACATAAATGCTTCAGTTATAAAAGAGCGAAAAATTTATAGCGGACATTTTTGCATTTGTCATATTCTTTTTTACGGTTTTTTGTGAAAGAGAAAAAAACGGATTATTCATATTTGCATTTTTGCGACTATAATTTATAACTTGTATAATACTTTAATTATGAATCGGTTTTTTATTCAATTCAATTGTGTGAGACATTAATAATGTCTCACAATTGATTTGTATATTATTCACGCAATGCCTGCCAAGAACACCGTTATCTCTGAATCTACTGAATCGTCGCTATGAGATTTATTTGATGCATTTAACTCGCTTCGTAAACTATACGGAAACCTGAAAGCCATTTGTAATACGTGTACACGATCATGGAACTGATGCATATCCGATGAATGTAGCGCGATCATTGTACGTGCACATGCGTGCGGTCAGTACTTTCAGTTCGAATGTGGTAGTAAATGCGGTTACAAGATTGACTTCCATCTTATGTAAAGTCCATTTGAGATAAGTCGATACCAAGCGAAGTTACTCAAGCGGCAGAGAATACAACGGGAATTGATCTCTCTTTTGATTATCTATGATTCGATCGTTGACAAGTTTCTTAGGGGAAGCTCTGATGAGAGAAATTTGCATTCCAAGTGTAATTCCAAGTAAAATGCAATAAGTTATAGATAAGTGTGACAAATGTAATCAATGTTAAGAAGAATGACGTAGATTTAGTGCGCCCAAACGATGTAAACCTTTGGATTTTAACAAGACGTTAACGAATTTAGATTGATCGCTTTATATGTAACGTATGTAATTCTTCCGTTTTGGATAAGAAGAACATTGCGCAAACGTGCCCCCTCCTCGGCTAATCTTCCTAGATCCACCGGATATCGGCATTCACCGCGTTCCCTATCTCCTCGAGAGGAACGGTCAGGCACGATCGCCAGGTGCGTCGCCGATTCGTCGCTCCCACCATGAGCTCGGCTCGGCTCGACTCGGCTCGACGGCACGGCGTTTATCCCTCTCGAGGCAGCCCGTTCATTCCTCTTCTCCTTTTTCGCTGCATTTTTCCTCCTCGCGTGGCCAGAACCGCCGCGCGCGATAACCCCGGCGGAGGGAAAGTTCCTCACGGCCTCTCTTTCTCTCTGCAGTAGCGTACCGGACCAGTTGTGGTCAGCAAGATCGTGAGATTCGGTCGCTCGCGCGCGGGGTGTCGCGCGTTGCAAGGTGAACAAGTTGCAGCGCGATGCATCGTGTAAAACGTTCCGTCCAATGCGATTCTGCATCGAGATTGGCCGTCCCCGACGTAAGATTGTGAAGTGCCGCTCTTGGATTGAGATACCTCTCGCGCGCGCGTCAGCGTCATCTCTTGCGGTCGTCACCGTTGTTATTATCGCGGTTTTACGCGAGTGTCCAAGGACCAGCTTGCTGCCACCGGTTGCTGAGAGACGCTCGTACCGCGAACGATATGCGTATCTCCGTACGTGAGATAAGCGCAGCTTTGACAGCGGTGCCAAAACCGGCGCGTGCGGCGAACGATTAGTTGGACAAAGTGATTACGGCACGCGCCGTTTCGCGATTGCGAGCAACGAAGAGTACGTTGTTAGATGAGGAGAGACTCGAACGGTATCCGAGTTCGTGTTCGTGAGTCTCCGAAAAGATCGCGCGCGAACGCGAAAATTAGTTGTTCGCGAGACGTTCGCGTTTAACGGGAAACCTGAGCGTAGGAAGTGCTCCAGTTTCGCGCGCGAGCACAACTCGGAGAAAAGCTCGGTGATTAAACAAAAATTCCAATCGGGTTTATCTGCAGCTCTCGAGACCGCGGTGAATTTTCGAGGTGGCAGAGCAAACAGCTGGAGCGCGCGGTGGGCGAGGTGGAGTGTGTCGCGTCCACGGCGTGTCGGTCGAGAGGAGATTTCAACGCGCGTGTAACACGCGTCCGGATATCGATTCGCGCACCCGTGAGTAAAAACTTCACATTTTTTTCTGTTATCAGCGGCGCGTTATTTCGTAGGTGTGGCAAATCATATGTCGTAAACCAGTTCGTAAATCAGTTAAAATGAGATATTTTAATGTTGCAAGAGATCTAATCTCTTTCACAAAAAATTTACTAATTATATGCAGTAACATCTAATGAAGAGAAAGAGAAAAAATAAATAAAATTAAAACAACATAATAATATTTGTGTTGTTTGTAAGCAATTCTTTTCTAATTGCTAATTTTTTCTAACATTCTTATAAATAAGCAAGTTGATTGCTAGCGAAACAACATCGTGTAAAATATACGTATATCGTGATTCGCTATGTAACGGTAGTTCGTGCTACATGTTTTGTAAGAATCTTGTGGGCTTAATTAATAAAGAACGCTGTTCGCACGCATAGAGAAAGCAACAATACCGAAATAATAAGATCCATCTTTATGATATATATTCTTATGATAATTAGCATCTTTATTTTTATGATAATCAGAAGATAGCGCGAATTAAAATCGATATACAGTTAGATAATATACTGCTGAATATAATGTTTCAAACTATAGATATACGAAATGTGTCTGATATAGTCGTAAATTATTCCCAACCTTTTTTGTCAAGAGAGCTATATTAAAATTTGTGTAATGACCGAAGAGCCGAATAAGTTTTATTTTCAAAAATCATATAAAAGAAAATACTTTTATTTTGAAATTGTAACGTCGACATTTCTTGGCGGACCAGATAATGAATAAAACTTTAGGCGGTTGGGAACTCCTATCGTGTAAATAAATAATACATTACTATAGTAAAAAAAGTAATGTAAAAAAGTAAAAAAGTAATGTAATTACATTAAAAGAGTAATGTATTATTAATGTATTATAATACATTAATAACACATTACTTTTTTAATTGTAGAAATATAAATTATACAAACATGCATAAATTATTTTTCATACACACGCGTCTTTGACATCGACATATAAAATATTCAGTGTTTCATCGTATCATCATTACATGTCGTGGGAAATTTTTCGTCATAAATAATTTTTAATGATTCATTAGTTATTTGTATCTAGACAATGAGTCATCCTCTTACCGCGTAAAATACTGCGTAAAATACTAATTATATTGTCAAGTTCGATCGGAACTCATTATCTAAGAGATTAAAATGACTGACTTTCAGTATCATGTGGAATATTCCAAAGAGGAGTTAAATACATGTGTTAAAAGGCGCGAGTTTCCGATTCGCGTATATTGTTTCGTCAAACTTGCGTCGTGACTGCGCGCGTTTCGAGTCATGGAATGCATACGATGCACTTCATTTCGCGTAATTCGATCTACCAACATCGCGGGCAGTAAACATACACACAGTCATAGCATGTATATTTTTCGAACATCGTTCTCATTTTTTTTTTAACTCTCGCTTAATCGTAATGAAACTGATCGTTATTGCAGAAATATTTCTTCGCAAATTGCAATGCGGGCTTTTGTACCGGAAACCGGTTCTACTTTGTTGTAGGTCGAATGACGTACGATTTTAAGTGGTTTTCTACGCTTTTCCACACATCCCCATTATGCAAGGCAAAATAAGTTTCAAGGAAGCGTTAATTGCTGCCAGTGCAATTTCAGCAATTGCGATTACAATCTCTTGTAGATTTGTTATCTTTTAAGAAATCCCTTATTTTTACAATCCTCTAAAAACGACGAAAAAAATATAGCAACAACTTTTCTTCATTTATTTAAACAGTATATTATATATTCATGTTGAAGCTGCGATAACGTTTAAGATTTAGCGAGTAACGACTTGTTATTCTGACAATAAATAGTTAATCCGAGGCCTGAGTCATTATTGACAAAATTACCGCGATAATAATGTCAATTTTCTATCCTCCTCCTAATATCATAATAATACTGTAATTTCCGCATTCTTATGTTTTTTTATGAAGGAAAAAAGTTGGATAATTATATCTACAACTAATTGACACATTCAAAAAGTACGTATTATGATGTAAACTTTATGCTTTCCCGTGATTAAACGCTCGAAAGCCATTTACGCAACTCGTTAGGAGAGCGCTAATTTGCGCACAAACCTAAAAGCCTCAGAAAGAATCAAGGAAAATGTAAGAAGAACCATGACAGTGAAAAGAACTTTAAACGCGATAAACAAAAAAATACAGATATATAACAAGCAAATTTTATTTTTATGAATTTGAGCAGTCCTCCTTTTCCTATAAAAACGATTAAACAGAACTATATTAAAATTTGTAATTTTCCAGAGTAAATAAATGTTAATTACACTCATCTGGTTTTTTCCCTTATGGCGCAAAAAATTACTGAACAGAAAATTGCTTAACAATAATGGGGTACAGCACGATTAAACGAGATGTATTCAACAAGTAACGCTTATATCGCATGTTCGATCATCAGGTATATATAAGTAGCGACACTACGTCGCCGTTGGTATAATTAATTATATATTATTAGCAACTAAATTACACCTAGGGCAACCCAAAATCACGGGTCGCTAAAGGTCCATTTAAACACGTCGGAAGACTGTGTCAACATGGTCTCGGATGTGGGATGGACACATGGACTTTCTCTCGGCACTTTCTCCGAACGGCGGTTTCGTGATCGACGAGATACCCGGGTATACCATAATCGCCCAAATTCCGGGGAATTTATGAGCATAGAAAGCCGCGCGTCCGCTTTATTTTGTAATATTACAAAACCTGTGCACGAGGGCTTCGCTAAGTAAACTTTCCGCGGTGCGTGCTCCGCGAGCTACCGCAAGATCCTCGCGAACGTGACCGAATCAATCAATCATGGTATCATGAGCATTTAGATACGATCTAAATGGAGACATACTTTGACTTCCTGGATAAAACGTTTATAAACAAGTGTCTACCCTTTATCTTTAACTCACTTGATTAAGAAAAAATTCTAACAAAGTTACAACTCTTACAGCAAAGTTTCTTTCTACAGGGAAATGCCTGCGGTGAAGCTCTTCGGTCGAAAATGGTTGGCCGCAACCGACGATCTTGTGTACCCTGGCCTATTCGAATTATTTATCCGTATTGTATGGTGAGTATCATCAATAAACAGATAATGCAATCAATGTGTCGAAATTACAGTATGCAATATTAATCGCGAATACTGCAATCTCACATGCGAATTGATTTATCAACACAAGAGTTTTTAAAATACAAATTTTAATTAAATTCAACGATTCTCTAAACTCACTAGAAGCATTGAACCTACTCTCAATATTAAGTTCTTTCGCAGGTGCGCGTCACACGATCGAAATCGCTCGGATCGTTGCTAGTTTGTTTCTCGTAATCGGCTATGTGTTTTACAGGTTGATTCTTATAGGGATCGCCTGCGTAAGGTACTACGAGGATACGTGGAATTGTCGGTTGGGAGGTGAATTAGTGCGCGTGTACCTCCTCGGTGAGGCGGTCATGCTTGGTATCGTCACGCTTTTGATACTCATCATTATCAGGCATAGCGCGAGAGGGGCCATCATGGACACGCATGTCCGACGCTACGTTCAACCGCTCCTGACGGTCAAGTAAGCAATAAAAGTAAACCAGCGTTACGTCTAATCAGTTTTCTAGATCAACAATCAGGAAGACTCTTTCAAAGTTTTAAATTTCTGTAGTGTGTTGTTTTTTCAATAACAAACTTCGCCTAATTATTTGTAATTAATTCTCAAAGGAGAAGATCATTATTTATTATAACTCTTCAGTTTTGTATGTCATATATAGCTTTATAATTAAATTTAAAATTTAAATTTTATTTTAAAACTTGTAGAATTATTCGAATACAAGTCATTTACATACGATTTTGTCATATAGCTTCTATGCTAAATTGTATTATAATTTGTCAGAATAGTCTTCTATTTTCAGTCACTGATTGATGATGAAAATTAAAGAGTAAAGCAAAAAATAATAATATAACAATTTAAAGAGTAATATACCTAAATATAAGAATAATAAATGATAAAGAAAGATATAGAGAATTTATGTGTATGCTGTACATAAATATTAAGCCTTATTGTATTAAAAAAGTCAAAACAAATACAATTATTCAATTTTTTCATGACTAAATTACTCAAATTTGTGACTTTTTTGTGAAATAAACTACGCACCAATCGAGACACGCGAAATACATAGTCTAGAAACAATAAAAAAGAAGAAATACATACAAACTATAAATGCTACGAGTAGCCAATACATGCACCCATACACGAATTTCATGGAATTATCTAAATTCTCTACATTCATATTTCTGACATAATTTGCTACATTGACATGGTAGTATCATTAAGAAAATACCGGTTACAATTTTATTTACATTATTGCCATATTTCGATATTCGTAACAATGGCCATATGTGATTTATTTATCTTATACTCACAAGTAAACCTACCCAAATGATACACTCCGATTTCTTTTGAATTTGGTACAAATTTAAAACTACAAAAAATATTTCATCCATATGTCTTTCCATTTTGGCCCATAAGTTTTGGCTTAATAAAAATAATTCTTTACTACTGTAACAAATAGGTTTATTATAATAATATTAAAGGATAATTTTTTATCTCTCAATAATACATCTAATCAGCGACCTAAAAATTCTCTAACTTATATCACTACAAAGCACTATAATTGTTTTCAGTCTTATTACTGATTTGTTAAATCGTTTACTATTCACACGGGTGAAATATTTTTCGTAGTTCTACATTTGTACCAAATTTAAAAGAAATCGGAGTATCACTTGGGTAGGTTTACTTGTCAGAAAAAACTGCTGATCTCAAGTCAATCAAAAAAAGTCTAGAATTTTCTCTACGACTTAATGTAGGATATTGATGCTACTGCCGGAGATCGGATGGAACATTTTGGGCACCCTGTGGATTTTCGGACAGAGCGTAGAGTGCAATCACGAGTCGTACTCTATCACTGTCGTGGAGGCCCTAGTGTTCTTCGATTGGATCCTGATCGGCCTCAGCATTTTCGGCCTCGCCCTAGTGTTCGACCCGATCGGCTCTTTGGAAAAGAAGCAGCTGGAGAGCTCCGCGGAGCACGGCAAGATCTCGCGCATCTGGCTACGGAGATTCAAGTTTCTGTGGTGGATGCGTAAGGACGAGAGCGCGAACGAGGCTTTTCAACAAGTTGCTGGTGAGACATAGGTATGGCTAGCCTACGAAGAGGTCCCGCCGCATTCGAAACTGGAACGCGGGCATTGCTTCCGATCGGAAACCGGGCGCGGAAACGGTCACCGGGACGGTTGACCGATGATAAATCAAAATCACTGATCTCTGTTCTGGTTTTGGAGCCGGTGGGATTTTCTTCGCGACGGGTGCATCGCTCTCCCGCCGCTTGGAGATAGCGAGCGCTTCGCGATATGCGCGGTCACCGCGGTATGCAAGCAGGAATGAATTTTAATTCGCGGTGAGGTTTATCAGCATCGTTAACATTAAATGATAAAAAAGTTGTAATAATGTATTTTATTTGATTTTATTCATTGGTCTGTCTAAACAAGTAGTTTACACTATTTTTAGCGCTTTATATCATTATACTATAACACATTGATGGATGCGATATTGTGGAGAAAGAGAGAGAAGGAGAGAATAAGCTATATATTTTTTAATAATGTAACTCGTCACCCGATAAAATACTGAATTACTGATACAAATATCTTTGTAGGTCTTTTAAGCGCCTTATTTCGAGGCACGGATTTGGTTCCCTCAGATGTAATGGCGGGATGCGTCTTGCTAAGAGTCCGGCAGAAGCGAGAAATTCACGAATTGCGAAAGTTAAATCTAATCCCGCGTCCAAAATACACTTCAGGTACATACGTCATTCACGGAAAAAAAGTAAAAACGCGCGTATTGAAATGCAAATGTTTACCATTAATTATCAAATATTTGCTGTCCGCATTTGTTAGATGGTAATGAAATCTTTTCGGGCACACCTAACTGGATGTCCTTGGAAGCCGCCCATCACTTCCTGCAACTATCGATCGCCTCCTACGGCTGGCTTTTCGTAATATATCAGCACGCGTGTACCGGATGTTTTCGTTTGATACGCGGCATGAGATGCTGTGCTTGTTTCCGGTAAAAGAACATAACATATATAACTCTATATTCAATATTAACTCTTTGTCTCATTATTTTATAATATAATTTTATAAATAATCCATGTACAGTTTTTTATTATTTTTATTGCTTTATTATTTTATTATATTTATCTCTTTTTTTTTTAGACGAAAACGTAATATTATTCTGGACGATAACTGTTGTCTCTGTTATCTTTCTGGTGTGAAATACTTGTCGAAGATATCTGAGGAGGATATTCTATTCGCTTCCTTCAAAAATCATTTATGTGAAGTTTGTATACCGTTCTAAAATTATACTCTTTCTACGCTCATTTGGTATTACGTATTACTCTTTGAAATTTCACAGATACCATTCTGCGTAATGGTGGATCACAAAACTACCAGTATTGTCGTGGCTATACGAGGGTCGTTATCCTTGAGAGATATAATTACCGATTTCGCGGCCGCGTCTGATTCATTTGAGTGTCCTGGCGTTCCACCAGGCAGCATGGTTAGCTTTATTTTCTTCTTGTATATAGATATACATATAAAATTAATCGATTTAATTGTATATAAATCTATATAAAATTTATAGGCTCATAAAGGCATGATAATATGTGTAAAAGTAATCTTAAAGCAATTGGAGAATCATAAAATCTTGGAAAGAGCGTTCGCCACGTATCCTAATTATCATTTGACGCTTACAGGTAAGAACTTCATTCTGGTAACAAACCGCCGTCGGCGCATAACTGTACATTCTTTAATGAGATAACATGTATACGTAGGTCATAGTTTAGGAGCCGGTTTAGCCATTCTGCTTGGTTTACTTATACGTCCTCGTTATCCGGAGTTGAGAGTCTACGCATTTGCTACGCCTGGTAATTACTTGTGCAAATAATGATTTTAATTCATAATTTTATCAGCTGAGAAAAACTTTAGCAGACACTTATTAATTTTGTACACACATATTAGACTAATTTACAATTTCGAATGTATTTGTCAAAAAAGCTGGACTGCTGAGCAGAGAAGCTGCTAGGGTCACGGAGGAATTCGTATTGACTGTAGGATTAGGGGATGATCTCGTAATGAGGCTTAGTGTGGATAGTACAGAGAATTTAAGGACTTCGTTACTGACAACTCTTCATGCCTGTCGACTGCCTAAGGTATTTTGAAATTCATGATTTTCAGTATTCGAGTCGCTCAGATAATTAAATCGAACTGTGTTTCGATAAATACTTTTATCTTTTTTTCTTTAGTACAGAGTGGTCCTAAACGGATTTGGATACGCTTTGTTCGGAGTTCCCGAGAGAGATCTGACTAAAACGTGGGTCAACCATAACATAATTAACACAATTCCGGGTCAATCGCCTTTGCTAACTAAGCCCGGCGATGTGGTAAGAAAAAAAATGCTGCATGCATTGCAAAATTTGTGGAAAGTATATTAAACACACGAACATTTGTAACATTAATTTTACGTAATACCGAATTTGACACGATTATTGTATTATACTTCGTTGTTAATAGTTTATCTTTTTCGCAGGATCAAATAATAGAGCGGGACATAACAAAAAGAAGATACTCGAGAATGAAATTATTTAATGCTGGTCGCATACTTCACATAGCTAGATGCAAGCTCGAAAAAACGGAGGGAAAGAGGTACATTGTTTTTACGTATTTTCTTATTCAAAGTATTAACTTTTACAGAACAATTCCCATAAATATAAATCAATATTTAAAAAAATAGGAACGGTATAGAAAAAACATCTTAAAAAAGTTATAAAGGCTATAAGATTTTAGATAATAATAATATATAATTTCTACATTAGTAAAAAACAACTCGCCAAGGAGAGAAAATATGAGATGCGATGGGCGCAAGCGGAGGAATTTACGAAACTAACGGTGATGCCACGCATGCTCTTGGATCACTTGCCAGAAAATATAGAACGGGCTTTAGCTACATTACTGGAACAGCAGAACGATATACCATATTATTTCGATCCTTAGTGTAACCCAAAGAAGTGATTTTATAGTTTTAATAAAGAGAACTTTCGCTAAATCCTGAATTATAATACAACCTATAATTTATTTATCGATGATAAATTTTTTTGTTTATCTTATAAAATTTGAATTGTTAAAATAAAATAGAAAATAGTAAAATAAAATAACGTAATCCTAATAAGAAATAAAAATACTGATTTGAAAGATTTAAAGTGATTACGACTAATTCCGATTAACTTTTAGTCGCTCATTAACTTATTAAATATTTGTGCTATTTTGTTAATATGGATAGAATAAATAAGTTTTTGTCGTTTAACATATAAAAAAAATAATTAAATTAGAAATCATAAATTATAAATAGTTGGAAAATCTGTTTTGCCATTCTATTTTTTTTAACTATCCGCTGGCTATGCTAATCAAATTAAGTTTGATTAAAGTCGATTCTATTATCACATGTATGTAAAATTAGAGATAGTGTAAGGACATTTTATGCAGCTAAACATATAGACAAAATTATCTTATCAGAGAGAATCCTGAAAGTGAACATATCTGTGTTACAGAAGAAACCCATCCACTGCTGCGTTTATATGCAAAAAAACATTTACATTAAGTTATGTAGCTACCAAGCCGGATATTTTCAGCGGGTAACAAGTCAACGGTATTTAATTCTGTTCCGTGGTATGTTCACAAAGATTAATTACTTAACAATGCTTTATGTGTGGCGGTCAAATCACAGTGCGCCTGCACGCACCGCAACCCGACCACAAAAATAATTCATAATAATTCGCAGCTCGTGATTTCGCGAGAGTGCTCCGTGACCGCGAGCGCGAGTACTGCGCGCTGCTGTAACGCGGTTATAACACGTTATATATAGCGATTCTCGCAAACAAAAATCCTCACGCGGTAGGATAATTATTAATTGGAATCTATTCCGTGTCTTTATTACGCACAATGTTTATGTAATGTTCATCAGTTATACTTTTATCATGATGTAATAGTATATTGTGCACCAAGGAGCGAAAGTAGCGTTTTTCAGACGAGTGTGAAGTTTGCCGCCCGAGCCGAAGGCGAGGGCGACAAATCACACGAGTCTGAAAAAGCTTTCGCCCCGAGGTGCACACAATATTTTTCACAATATCTTTACGGAAAGTTCGACTTCCATGCCTAGAGAGAGGCGAGAGTGGTCATTTCACGCCAGGGCTTACTTTCCTTCCTAGGGAAAAAAATTGATACTTTCCACCCGGCATAGCGGGCGGAAAGTACCAATTTTCCTCTCTATATAGCCTCCCTGTATAGGCCCTAGGGAGGAAAGTTGTTACTTTCCGCCCGCTATGCCGCCCTGGCGTGAAATTTGTCACTTTCGCCCCTCTCTGAAAAATAAATACAATATATATAAAAAGACATTTACTATATTATAACCGCCGTGACTAAAAGACGAAAGAGACGAGAGAGACAAAAAACTAAAAAGACGAGAAAGAAACGAAAGAAGTGAGCTTTGAGAGTACAACACGCGATTGACAGTGAATAAGTTAACATTATAACCTTTTTTAATTCCTAATAAGATACATAATTATAAATTTAATCTCTGTTTCGAGTCACCATCAACGATGCAGTACCAGTTAAATCAAAATATTCTCATGCACGTTCTTCGACGAGCAGTAAGTATTCCCAGATCGAGTGGTTTAAAAATAGTGTAATTTTTCACGAGAAAATCCAAGTGGATGCTTAGCTAAGATGTTTAGCTAATATCATCGATCATAGTTTGTGATATAATTAAAACAAAAATAACAGTCAGAACTTTTGAACGATAAAAAGAAATGAAGTCTTACCCCAGCCAGCTCACAGAACGTGAGAATAAACATTGAAAAATAATATAATTTATAAGCATGCAGAGATAGATAGTCGTTACAATTGAGACAATTAAGAGTCGTTGTTTAACAACCGGACGAGGCAGAAAACTTAGGATTGTTGATTCCTTGATTAGAATAGATCATATATTAATATATCATACTTTAAATTTCTTGTCTGTCTGACCGCAAATTGCTAATCAATTTAAAATTTCGAGCTTGGAGTGACATACTATCACCAAATCAAGTCCCCGAAATAAAGCGCATATATTGCACATATAATTTTTCTTTAAAAAGTAAACGATATATTTAATCTAAAATTACTTTGCAAAGCGTTAAATATATTGGAAGAAGGCAAAACTAAAAAAATAGGAAGCACTAATAGTAACGCAGTAGTAGGCAATGCAACTGACTCTTTTACTGAAGATGTGGACACAATTTCGGATGAAGAACCAATAATTAGAATTGAAAAAAATATCTCTTTTCGCAAATTATTAAAATTATTTTTCGTATAATAGATATTTCAAAATCATTTTGAAGTGATGTGAAACTTATTGATTCTAAAATAATTACTTAGATAATTAACCAGAAAAAAATCTTCTATTTTATAACAATAAATATATATATTAGATATTACATCATATTACATTGGTAAAATTTAGTTATCAATTACTTTAATAGACATATTAATTTATCACTCACCGTCCCTGATGCGCAACAGCGGAATTATATCTGCCACGTCGGGCGGCGTGCTCCGGCGCGCGATCGTCTCATTGATGGCTCATTTCCGGCGCCCTCCGCGCCGGCATAGAGCGAGGTCGTAAATCACGTTTTTACGGCAACGCTCGCGAAACGAGCGGCCGAGCACACGGCGGAGGGCCGAATTGCGGATGTAATGCGCGCCACGTTTCGTTGAATGAGTTATTATTATTAGCGTGGAGGAGAGCATCCTTGCAGGTTACGTCGCGCGTATATGCTTTATCCGTACGCTCGCACGTATCGGTCATCCCGTAAGCGATACAAACGCGTCTCTATATTGTCGTTCGTTTTCTGTGTGATTAACGAAGCACAGTCTCCGCTTTCGTTTCTCACCGATCCGTACCGATCTCGCTCGTTCTATTGTTCCTACAAAGAGACAAGGTGAATTCGAAGCAATTTCGGACGAGATTGCTTCTGAGTGTATTTTAATAAAATATAAATTTAAAAGTTATTTTCAACGCGACACATCGTTTACGGTAAGACAGGTTCGGAAGTGCTACGAGAATAGGTGTTTAAGTCTTACGAGATGACGAATTGTTCTTTCTTTTTTTTTTAACCACGATAAAGCTTCGAGCTTCACCCGGTATAACGAAGGATTATCGAGCCCGAATGACGCGGAAGAGTCGGATCGTGGTGCTGGAGACGGTAATTGCGAATGTTTCATCAACGACTCGATGATTAATTTTAAACTTTTTGTATGTTTATATGCAGTTAAATAATGTATACATAATTATGTAATTCAGTGTCGTAAAAATTTAAACCGATCGTAATACCTATACGTACCTCGTTAGCGGAAAGCATGTGCTTCGAATTATCCTTGTAATTTCGTAAGGTGATTAAACGGACCTTTGAAAGATCCTTGTTGTGTCGTCAATTGCTGTGTCTGTACAGCTAAGGGCAACTTCGACGAACTCCGATTAACTTAATCGGCGATTAATTCAACCGACCGAATTGCTTAAAGCAAAATTTCTATAACTGTACAATTCATCGTCTCTTTCTTTTTCTTTCATATTCCTAATCTAATCCCTGTTTTCCATATTTCAAATAACAAAAAATCAATAATTTTATCTATGTTAGCAGAAATAACAGAATAGTACAGAGATTACGTGACAAAGTAATTGACGATCAATTCTATCGACAGAATTGTTTAAAACAAAATTTCTAACTATATGACTTGTGTAATTGTCATTCGTAATTTTTTTTAAGCGGCAAAAAATATTAATAATCCTATCAAGATTAATAAAATAGTGTATATATATTACTTGATCTTAATCGGCGATTAATTCAACCGACAGAATAATTGCTTAAAGTAAAATTTCTAACCATATAATTTGTTATTTCTGGTTTATTTTCTATATATTGAACAACAAAAAGTTAACAATTCCACGTTAATAAAATAGTACAGTTTTATTTAATAAATTAACTGGCAAAATTAAAATGAACTTTTAATTGTATTATTCCAAATCTTTTCTGCCCATATGTTAATAAATTTTATTTACTTTCGTAGAATGACAAGTATTATTAGATAAATTAAACGATAATTAATTCAATTGGCAGAATTTTGTCGACAGCATCATTATTCCTATTTCTTTCTTACATGTTAAACGACAAAAAATCTCATGTATATTAACAGAATAGTGCGCAGGCATTGCTTGACAAGTTTATCAATGATTAAATTAATCAGGAGTTCGATTGAAGTTATCCTAAAATGATGAATCGTCTTTGCCTCCTTCTCAGAATGATTTCTTTTCTCGCTGCTATCATTAAATATTTATTTGGAATTTCTATTTACCGATTAAAGCGAACTTCCGTACTCTCACGAATAATGATACGTAATCGTCGCTGCACAAAATTCGATTAAACAAGTTCGCGTCGTTCGCAAAGCCGCGCGCGGAACATACGCTCGTTGAAGTCGAAAAGTGGTCACAGATTATCACGCGAATGCTCTTAGGCCGGTATTCATAATCAGATCTTAATTCAAGACCGTCTTAAGTAATATCTTAAGATGCTAATACGGCTCTGTGATTGGTTAATAACATCTTAAGATTGTACTTAAGATGGTCTTAAATATAAGAACAGACTATGAATACCGGCCTTACTGAGCTGGTTGAGCAGCAAACGGTACATGTGGCGCCATCTAACAACGTTCTTTGCAACTTCTTCGTGCAATGCCTCGTTTCTGTCGGTAACACAGGTCACTGTGTTTACCGACAGCGCGCTGCAAATACTGACGCGAGCATAACAGTGGTTCCCGAGTAGAAATTTATTCAGGCGTGCCTGTTGTCATGTACGGCCCTGATCAGGTATGAATGAGACATGCCTGACTACGGCATGCCAGATCAGGTCCTGACTGGTGCCATATCAAGCATGCCTGGTTATATATAACCAGGCAAGCCTGATAAGGCAATAGTCAGGACCTTATTGAGTATCCCTTAATACACAAATTTTCAAAGGTTATATCAAAATTAATTAATAATTATAATTAATCTGATATTCTTAATATAATATCTATAATAAAACATTCAAGGCTTTTTTTATTTGACTAATATTATTATTGTAGGAAGTACAATTCGTCTTCTTTCATCATATAATATTAATATAATATTATATCATATAGCCAATTCAAAATTTTATTACTCTTTTTAAATTAAATTTGTTTCTTAAGATAATTTTTGAAAAATTATATATTTGCGCTGGTTATGATATGTAGACTATATATAACACATACATTAAATTAAGAAGTAGTCTACCACGTAAGGCAGTTGGCTCACGATCCAGAGGTTCCGAGTTCGAATCCCACCAAGGTAGGTGTTTTTTTCAAATACAGAAAATATTTATAATCATAGACTGCATCTAAGAAACAAATTTAGTTAAAAAATAGTAATAAAATTTCAAAATAAACACATTTTTTTATGTCGGGTGAATATAAGGGTTTTCATTAATTCGCCTGACATGGTCCTTATTAGGTAAATGAAATCCGGTCCTGAACATGCAATGCGTTACACATCTTGTCAGGACCATGTCAGGTGACTTTACCAGGGCCAGATTATGTATTATGGCACACCTGATCTGGACCCGAGTAGAAATTTATTCAGGCGTGCCTGTTGTCATGTACGGCCCTGATCAGGTATGAATGAGGCATGCCTGACTACGGCATGCCAGATCAGGTCCTGACTGGTGCCATATCAAGCATGCCTGGTTATATATAACCAGGCAAGCCTGATAAGGCAATAGTCAGGACCTTATTGAGTATCCCTTAATACACAAATTTTCAAAGGTCATATCAAAATTAATTAATAATTATAATTAATCTGATATTATTAATATAATATCTATAATAAAACATTGAAGGCCTTTTTTATTTGACTAATATTATTATTGTAAGAAGTACAATTCGTCTTCTTTCATCATATAATATTAATATAATATTATATATCATATAGCCAATTCAAAATTTTATTACTCTTTTTAAATTAAATTTGTTTCTTAAGATGATTTTTGAAAAATTATATATTTGTACTGGTTATGACATATGTAGACTATATATAACACATACATTAAATTAAGAAGTACCCGAGTAGAAATTTATTCAGGCGTGCCTGTTGTCATGTACGGCCCTGATCAGATATGAATGAGGCATGCCCATAGAGATATAAGAATAGAGTACGCGAGCGAGCTGAAAAAGCGATATAGGAATAGAAAGAGAAAGCTGCGCAGAATAGAAAGAGAAAGCTGCCCATGGGCCCCTTCTGTCTTTGTTTCGCATGCACGCGTAGACAAAGACAGAAAGGGCCTATATGCAGCGTTCTTTTTTCTATTCCTATATCGCAGCCTTTTACGTGCTAGCATACATATCAAGCATGCCTGGTTATATATAACCAGGCAAGCCTGATAAGGCAATAGTCAGGACCTTATTGAGTATCCCTTAATACACAAATTTTCAAAGGTTATATCAAAATTAATTAATAATTATAATTAATCTGATATTCTTAATATAATATCTATAATAAAACATTCAAGGCTTTTTTTATTTGACTAATATTATTATTGTAGGAAGTACAATTCGTCTTCTTTCATTATATAATATTAATATAATATTATATCATATAGCCAATTCAAAATTTTATTACTCTTTTTAAATTAAATTTGTTTCTTAAGATGTCATGAACCAATCACAGAGCCGTATT